>NW_027136324.1:300000-565000 GCF_039906515.1 Pseudorca crassidens
TAGTTTTACAGCTTTAGGTCTTATATTTAAGCCTTCAGTCCAATTTGAGTTAATTTTTGTGAGTGGTACAAGAAAGGGGTCCAATTGTATTCTTCTGTAGGTTGTTATCCAGTTTATTTCCAACACCATTTATCGAAGAGACTGTATTTCCCCTACTGCATCTCCTTGGCTCCCTTGTCAAATATTTGTTAACAGTAAATGACTGGTTTTATTTCAGTGCTCTTGATTCTGTTTCATTGGATTAAGTCTCTATTTTTTGCCAGAATCTATTGTTTTGATTACTATAGCTTTGTAATAAAGTTTGAAGTTAGGAATTGTGATGCCATTAGATTTGTTCTTCTTTGACCAGGTTGATTTGGCTATTAGTGGTGTTTTGTGGTTCCATACAAATTTTAGGGTTGTTTTCTCTTTCTGTGAAAAAATCATTGGAATATTGATAGAGATTGCACTGAATGTATAGACAGCTTTGGGTAGTATAGATATTTTTACAATATTCTTCTGTTTCATAACCATGGAAATGTTCTTCATTTATTTGTATCTTCAGTTTTTTCACCAGTGTTTTGTCATTTTCAGTGTATGGATATTTTACTTACTTGGTTTAATTTATTCCTAAATGTTTTATTTATTTCTGAAGCCATTTTAAATATGATTGCTTTTTACATTTCTTTTTCAAATTGTTGTTAGTATATAGAAGTACAATTGCTCTTCACATGTTGATTTTGTATCTTGCAACTTGACTGAATTTGTCTATAATTAGTAATAAATTTTTTTGGAATCTTTGGGATTTTCTCTATATAAGATTATATTAAATGCAAACAGAAATAGCTTTACTTCATCCTTTTCAATTTGTATTTCTTTTATTTAGTTTTCTTGCCTAACCGCTCTGGCTATGACTTCCAGTATTATGCTGAAAAGGAGTGGTGAGAGTGCACAAAACTTATTTTGTTTATATTTTTAGCAGAAAACCTTTCAAGCTTTCACCATTGATTTTAATGTCTGCTGTGAATTTGTTCAATATGACTTTTATTGTGTTGAGGTACGTTCTACGTATAGCAATTTGTTGAGTATTTTTTATCATGGAAGGTTCTTTAATTATTTCATATTCTCTTTCTGTATCTATTGAGATAACCATCTGATTTTCATATTTCATTCTCAATGTGGTGCATCACATGTTTGAATTACATAGGTTGAATTACCCTTGCATTCTGGGGATAAATTCCACTTGATCATGGTGTATGATCCTTTCAATATACTGTTGAATTTTGTTTGCTAGTATTTCACTGAGAATTTTTGCATCTATATTAGTAATATTTGACAGTTTTTTTTTCTTGTAATGTTCTTATCTAGCTTTGGTATCAGGATAATGCTGGACTCATCAAACGAGTTTGGGAATGTACCTCAAAGTTTTTTTTAGAAAACTTTGACATGGAGTTGTTTTAATTCGATTTAAATGTTTGGTTGAATTTCCCAATGGAAATTGGAAAATTTCCATCTGGTCCTAGCCTGTTCTTTTGTTTGTTTGTTTGTTTGTTTTTTGTAAATCTTTTATTACTGATACAATCTTTTCACTCATCATTGGTCTGTTTGGTTTGTCTATTTCCTCATGATTCAGTTTTGGTATTTTTTATGTTGCTAGGAATTCATTTCTTCTAGGGTATCAAACTTGACGGTATATATGTGTTGATGGTCACCTCTCATGAGCTGTGGTATTTTTGTTGCATCAGTTGTAATGTCTCCTTTTTCATTTCTGATTTTATTTGAGTATTCTCTTTTATTCTTCATTAGTATAGCTAAAAGGTTAATTTTGTTTTCATTTCAAAAACCACCTCTTGCATTGATGTTTTCTATTGTTTGCATGGTCTCTGTTTTATTTCTGTTCTCATATTATTTCATTGCTCTGCTACTTGTGAGCTTAGTGGTTTTTCCTTTGTTTGCTAGTCCCATGAGAAGTAAGGTTGTTTACTTGTGATCTTTCTTTTTCTTATTGTAGGCATTTGTTTCAATAAACTCTCTTATTACTGTTTTTCTTGCAGCCCATAAGTTTTAGCAAGTTGTGTTTCAATTTCCTTTTAAGATTGTTTTTAAATTTCAAAGACATTATCGTAAAGCTGTTGTAATTTTCCCTCCAGTTTTATTGAGATATAATTGAACACAGTACTATTTAAGTTGAAAATGCACATTATAATGATTTCACTTCCATATATTGTGAAATTGTTATTGCAGTAAGATTAGTTAACATACATCATCTTATATAGATGCAAAAAAAGAAAAATAAGGAAAATATATTTTCCTGTGATGAGAACTGTTAAGATCTACTTGCTTAACAGCTTTCAAATATACCATATGGCAGTGTTAACTCTATTCATCATGTTGTATATAATATTCTCAATACTTATTTATCCTATAACTGCAAGTTGGTACTTTTGGACTTCATCAAATTCTGCCTCTTCTCACCTCCCTCCTCTGGTAACCAAAAATCTGATATTTTTCTATGAGTTTTGTGTGTGTGTGTGTGTGTGTGTGTGTTTTTCACATATAAGCTTGGTCTGACTTCTCTCACTTAAGATAACGCCCTCAAGGTCCATCCATATTGTCACCAATGGCAAGATTTCCTTCTTTCTTATGGCTGAATGTTACTCCATTTTCTAAATATACCACAAGGTTTTATATCCACTCATTTGTTGATAGACACACGTTTTTCCAATGTCTTGGCTATTGTAAACACTGTTGCTATGAACATGGAAGTGCAGATATCTCTTCAACATAGTGTTTTTAATTCTTTCAATATATTCCTATAGATGAAAATGCTGGACCATATGGTAGTCATATTAAATTTTGAGGGCCTCCTCTAGTGTTTTCCATAGAGGCTGAACTAATTTATAAGACAACCAAAAGCACACAAATCATCCATTTTCTCCACATCTTTGCTAGCATTTGCTAGCAGATATCTTGTCTCTTTGATGAATTCCATTCTAACAATCCTGAGGTGATATCTCATTGTGGTTTAGATTTAATTTCCCTGATGTGTAATGACGTTGAACACATTTTCATGTATTTGTTGTACATTCACATATCTTCTTTGAAAAAATGTCCGTTGGGGTCTTTGCAACAGGTTTTAATTGGCTTAATTTATTTTGTGCTACTGAGTTCTATGATGTATTTTGGATATCAACCCCTTATTTGGTGTAAGGTTTGCAAATATTATTTTTGATTACATAGGCTCTTTTCGTTATTTATTTTATCTTGTTTTGTAGCAGATTTTTAGTTTGATATTGTTCCACGTGTTAGTTTTTTAAATTGTTGCTTGTGCTTAAGGTATCATCAAAAATAATATTAAAGACCTGTGTTAAAAAGATTTTTACTGTTTTCCTCCAGGAAGAAAAGCCTCCCGTCTTACAGTTGTCTTTACCTTATCTTATTTCTATTTAATTGTCATGAGTGGTGTTAGACAGGAGTCTAGTTTTATTCTTTTGCATATAACTATGCAGTTTTTCAAGCACTGTTTAATGAAGAGACTGTCTCTCCACCGAGTGTTCCTGACTGTCTTATCAAATATTAGTTGACCTTATATGCATGGGTTTATATCTGGATTCTCAGTTCTATTCCATTGTTGTGTATGCCTTTCTACATGACAGTACCATACTATTTACATTACTATAGCTTTATAATACAGTTTGATATCATGCAATGTGATACCTCCAGGTTTGCTGTTCTTTTTCATGGTCACATTGCATATGCAAGTTCTTTTGTGATTCCTCATATATTTCTCTGTTGTTTTTTTCTACTTTAAAAAATGCTATTGGATTTTGATAGGAATTGCATTATATCCATAGATGGCTTTGGGTGGTATGGACATTTTAAAAATATTAATTCTTCCAATCATGAACAAGGGATAACTTTACGTTTATTTCTGTCTTTTCCAAATTTTTTCATCAGTGTATTGTAGCTTGTATTGTAGATATCTTTCATCTCCTTAGATAAATTTATTCCTTATTGTTTTATTAGTTTGGATGCTCTTATAAATAGAATGGTTTCCTTTTTTCAGATCATTGTTAGTATATAGAAATATGACTGATTTTTGCATTTTATGTTTTTATTCTGCAACTTTACTGATTATGTTGATTAGTTTTAACAGGTTTTTGGTGAAGTTTTTCAGAGTTTCTATATATAAAATCATGTTATCTTAATATAGACACATTTTTACCTCTTAATTTCCAATTTTGATGCCTTTTATTTCTCTTCCTTGACTGATTGCCCTGGCTAGGACTTCCATTTCTATGCTGAATGAGTGGTGAGAGTGGACTCCCTTGTTTTGTTTCTGATATTAGAGAAAAAGTTTCACACTTTCACTCTTGAGTGTGCTTTGAACTGTGACCTTGTCATATTTGGCCTTTTAAAAAAATTATTTACTTTTGGCTGCATTGGGTTTTTGTTGCTGCATGCAGGCTTTCTCTAGTTGCAGTAGGTGGTGGCTACTCTTCGTTGTGGTGTGTGGGTTTCTCATTGCAGTGGCTTCTCTTGTTGCAGAGCATGCGCTCTAGGCATATGGGCTTCAGTAGTTGTGGCAAACAGCCTCAGTAGTTGTGGTTCACGGGCTCTAGAGCACAGGCTTAGTAGTTGTGGTGCATGGGCTTAGTTGCTCCTAGGCATGTGGGATCTTCCCGGACCAGGGATTGAACCCACGTCCCCTGCATTTCCTGGCAGATTCTTAACCACTGCACCACCAGGGAAGTCCCGATATTTAGCCTTTATTATGTTGAGTTACATTCATTTTATACCTAACTTATTAAATGCTTTTTCTGTGCCTATTGATATTATATTTTCCCTTTGTTCTATTAATATGATGCATCCCATTTATTTGATTTGCTAGTATTTATTCAGAATTTTTAAACCTATATTCATCAGTGTTATTGGCCTGTAATTGGCAGTGTCCATTTCAGATTATTATATCAAAGTAATGTTGGCCTCATAAAATGAGTGGGAGATTTCCCTCCTCATCCATTTTTTTTCTTTCTTTTTTGAAGACTTTTAGGATTGGCATTAATGCATTAAATATTTGGTAAAATTTACCAGTGAAGCCATTTGATCTTGAGTTTTTCTTCATTTGAAGAGTTTTGATTACTGATTTAATTTCCATACTATTAATTGCTTCATTTAGATTTTCTCTTTCTTCCTAATTCACTTTTGGTAGGTTGTATGTTTCTAAGATTTTTTCCCATTTATCTAGGTTTCCCAGTTTGTTAGCATGTAGTTGTTCAAAGTAACATGTTATCCTTCTTATCGCTGTAGTAGAGTTGTAATGTCTTCTCTTTTATTTAAAATTTTGTTGATTTGGGTCTTCTCTCCTTTTCCTTGGTTAGTCTAGCAAAAGGTTCAAAATTTTATCTTTTAATGAACCAACTCTTAGTATCACTTATCTTTTCTGTTGTTTTCCTCTTCTCTATGACATTGATTTCTGCTGTAATCTTTATAATTTTCTTGCTTCGCTAATTTTGGGCTCAGTTTGTTGTTTGTCCAGGTCCTTGAACAGAAGAGTTAGGTTTTTGATTCGAGATATTTCTTAATTCGTAAGGTAGGCATTTGTTGCAATAAACCTCTCTCTTAACGCTCCTTTAGCTGCATCCCATAGCTTTTAGTATACTGTGTTTCCATTTCAGTTTGTCTCAAAATGCTGTCTTATTTCTTCTTAAATTTATTCTTTGATAAATTAGTTGGTCAGGAGAGTGTTGATCAATTTTTTTGTATTCATTAGTGTTCCAGTTTTCATCCTGTTATTGATTTCTAGTTTAATAATATGCTCAGACAACATACTTGGTATAATTTAAGTCTTCCTGAGTTTACTAAGATTTGATATGTGGTCGATCATGTGATCTTTTCTAGAAAATATTTTTTCTGCACTTGAGAAGACTGTGTATTCAGCCTATGTTGGATAGAATGCTCTGTATATGACTCTTAGGATCATTTGGCCTTTAGTGTTGTTCACATCAATTGATTTTTTTTTGTTTAATTGAAATATAGTTGAGTTACAATGTTGTATTAATTTTTGCTGTATAGCAAAGTGTCTCAGTTATACACATATATACATCTGTTTTATATTCTTTTCCATTATGGTTGATCTCAGGATATTGAATATCCTGTTCCCTGTGCTATACAGTAGGACATTGATTTTTATCCATTCTATATGCAATAGTTTGCAGCTACTATCCCCAAACTCTCAGTCCATCCTTCCCCAACCCCCTCCCACTTGGTAACCACAAGTCTGTTCTCTATGTCTGTGAGTCTGTTTTGTGTCGTAGATAGGTTCATTTGTGTCATATTTTAGATTTCACATATAAGTAATACCATATAGCATTTGTCTTTCTCTTTATGGCTTACTTCACTTAGTATGCTAATCTCTAGTTGCATCCATGTTTCTGCAAATGGCATTATTTCATTCTTTTATGGCTGAGTAATATTCCATTGTATATATGTACCACATCTTCTGTATCCATTCATCTGTTGATGGACATTTAAGTTGCTTCCATGTCTTAGCTATTAGAAACAGTGTTTCTATGAACATTGGGGTGCATGTATCTTTTCGAATTATGGTTCTCTCTGGATATATGCCCAGGAGTGGGATTGCAGGATCATATGGCAACTCTATTTTTAGGAACCTCCATACTGTTCTCCATAGTGGCTGTGTCATTTTATATTCCCACCAACAGTGTAGGAGGGTTCCCTTTTCTCCACACACCCTCCTGCGTTTGTTATTTGCAGAGTTTTGATGATGGCCATTCTGACTGGTGTGAGGTGGTACCTCATTGTAGTTTTAATTTGCATTTCTCTAATAATTAGTGATGATGGGCAACCTTTCGTGTGCCTATTGGCCATCTGTATGCCTTCTTGGGAGAAATGTCTGTTTCAGTCTTCTGCCCATTTTTTGATTGGTTTGTTCAGTTTTTTGTTATTGAGTTGTATGAGCTGTTTGTATATTTTGGAAATTAAGCCCTTGTTTGTCGCATCATTTGGAAATATTTTCTCCTAGTCGGTATGTTGTCTTTTCATTTTGTTTATGGTTTCTTTTGCTGTGAGTAAAGTTATAAGTTTGAGTGGGTCCCATTTGTTTATTTTTGCTTTTATTTCTATTGCCTTGGGAGACTGACCTAAGAAAACACTGGTACACTTTATATCAGAGAATGTTTTGCCTATGTTCCCTTTTAGGAGTTTTATGGTGTTATGTGTTATATTTAAGCCTTTAAGCCATTTTGAGTTTATTTTTGTGTATGGTGGGAGAGTGTTCTAACTTTATTGATTTGCATGAACCAACTTTTCCAACACCTCTTGCTGAAGAGACTGTCTTTTCCCCCATTGTCTATACTTCATCAGAGATGAATTGACCACGGGTCTGTGGGTTTATTTCTGGGCTCTTTATTCTGTTCCATTGACCCATATGTCTGTTTTTGTTCCAATACCAGGCTATTTTGATTAGCATTGTAGCATTGTCTGAAGTCTGGGAAGGTTATGCCTCCTGCTTTGTGCTTTTTCCTCAGGATTGCTTTGGCAATTCTGGGTCTTTTATGGTTCCATATACATTTTAGGTTTATTTGTTCTAGTTCTGTGAAAAAATGTCATGTGTAATTTGATAGTGATCACATTAAACCTGTAGACTGCTTTGGGTAGTATGGACACTGTCATTTTAAACAGCTGCAGCCTGTTCTCACTGTCAGTGGAACCAGCTCCCCTCTGGAAGCAGGTGTCCATGCAGGGCTCTTAGAAATAAGACAGACAACACCACCTACGTGGACTCTTCATACACACCACTGACCACTGCACCTTTGTTTTCTAGAAGTAACCTCCTTAATCAAGTGGGTGGCATCTGGGGATGTGGCAGCCATCATCCTCCAGGAAGAGTCGGTGCCCCTCCTACCACTGAGGAATGAGTGGTCCTGTGTCTCATTCACACCAAGTGTTCAAGCTTCAGGAGTTTGGGGAGCTTTTGTTTTGCTGCTTTAGTGGATGAGAAATGACACGTAACCCATTGTCTTCTTTTCACTTCTCTTCTGATGAGTGAGGCTGGACTTTCATCACTTTCCGTTATTTCCAGAATGCAGCCACTTTTCCCAGTTCTGGGGGAGACCACTGAACATGCCTTCCTGGGTGTTCCCAGCCACAGACTGTGATCCACATGCAGCGAGGAAACTCTTTGTGCAAGTACTAAGTAGCTAGTGACTGGCTTCTGACCAACAGAATATAGCAAATCAGGGGAGGTCAGTGTTAAGATTCATTGACAGAACCTCTGTCACTTACATCTCACTTGCTGCATCCTGTGTTCTTTCTCTGTTTCTGTCTGTCTCTCTCTCTTATCCCTGGACCTGGGGAAACCTGCATGGGTGTTACTATCTGCCATATGGAGAGGCCCACATAGGAGAGAACACAGGGAAGTCCCAGGCCTCCAGACAGAGGCACTAGGCTCTCAGCTCAGACTGCATCCTGCCAGTACCCATCTCAGTGAGTCTGGGAGCAAATCCTCCCCTGTAGAGCGACAGCTGAGACCTCAGCCTCAGCTTCATAGAGACCTTGTGTCGAGGGCACCCAGCTAAGTGCTCTGGGAGCTCAGGAGTAACTAGGTGTATGTATTTTGTATGTTGGGAAACCCTCCATAGTGATCTGCAGTAAATCAGACAATCTTTAGCATAGAGCAGGTCTACTCAATGTTATGTAGAAACAACCACAAGATAATGCATATTAATAAAGGTAATAAAATGGACTAAAAACAATAATAGTGAGAATTATGATGATATTACCATTACTACTGTTAAAGAGAAAAGTAAACATAGAAAGATTGCAGATTTGCGTACAGACTCCTCTAAGTGAATTTCAGGGTACCTATATCAGATGTCCTCTGGGATATTTTAGAGTCAGAATGCTAGGTTTGCACAAAGAAATTTGTTCTGAGAGGAGAAAACAAGCAGGTGATCCTGGGTCAGCAGGGAGGATGATATATTGGCACAAACAGTGCAGGGGCTCCCTGGGAGACTTAGAAAAAGAAATGGTTACTTGAGCAGGCACGTCCCCATCTCTATGTCTGCCAGTGCTGCACCAGCTTTTCCTGGACCCCTGAGTGAATTTGAAACATGTCCCCAGGTTCAGGCATGCCAAAGATACTCTCCTTACTCCTCACTTGTCACAATGTCAGCCCCTTTGCTGACTTTTCTAATTTGGAGGACTGGACTCCAGGAGCGACACCTTCTCCAGCCTTCCCAGGAGACATGATAGTCGTTCCTGGCACAGAGTTGAGGTGGAAAATCCTGTGCTGAGTCTGGCAGGACAAGGGTGTTTTCCAGGGCTCTTGCACTGGCACCACTTTCTGGTCACTTAAGAGGACTTAAACATTGTTCTAGAGGCTCAAGAAAGTCAAGTGTCCTCCCTGGGGTTCACTTACCAGTAACAGCTGTCTCTTCCTCCACTGGGTATGTCTGAATATGTCAGGAGGCTCTCTGACCCACAAGTACCCATAAGTACAGCAGGAACCAGGAAGCACCATGTGTATGTAAGTCTGTTGAAAACCCTCCTCAATACTCTTCAGTAAATTAGATACATTCATGAGCAGAGAAACTTAAGAAATGCAATAACAACAATAGTGATAAATAATAATATCAATAGTGATTACAATCTTAAAGATATTAGTTGTACTACTACCAATCATAATACTAATAAACTTAAGGGCTGAAGGATTATAGACTTCCCTAATTGAATGACAAGTTTCCTGGGGTATTTTGGAGTCAGAGTCCTAGGTTAGCAGCCAAAGTTGTAGGTTTGCATAGTGAAGGTATAAATAGAGCAAAACTAAACAGCAGCAGGTAAAAGAAATCCATGGGAGGGCGTGGGCTGACTTAAGTCTCATATTCCAAGCCCAGAGGAGAGAACTATGTAGAAGAGAAAAGATGATCCTGGGCTTTCCCGACACATGGAGCCAGCAAATCTCATGAGTTCTGACGACTGGTGTCTGCAGCTCTAACCCGGGAAAGAAAAGCAGGACTCCAGGTACACGTTCAATACGTGAAAAAAGCAGGTAAAATGTACATGGAGCTTCAGCTCTATCTCTACTCCCACTGCCTGTCAGTTGACAAAGTGGCAGATCAGGGCTATTGATTGCCTTTTGGTGAACCTACAGACTTACTTGGAATTGGGAGGAGAATATTACTTATGAATTTGCACGAAAAATTTTTATAATAACCTATCTGGAAGTTGGATTACCACTATCTTGGGAAATTGATAGGTTATTTTACACAACACCTCATACGTTTCCTTTAGTAACATTTGTTCACAGTATATATATTTCTGAATATGTATGAAAGGCACATGTCATATCAGCACAGAGAAGCCATTGACGGGGCTTTAGAGATCAGTGACGTTTGAGGACGTGTTTGTAGAACTCACTCATAAAGAGTAGGAACTGCTGGACATATTGCAGACAAAGATGTACACAGATGTGATCCTGGAGGACGCCCGTTGTTTCATCTTCTGGGTGCGTCTCTCAATATTTATTTACTTCTTTATGCATGTCTTATTGAGATAGGCGCTGCAGCTTCCACATATGCTGCTGCACTCTTGCCCTTGACTCATGCTTCTGTAGCACTTAGAGTAACCTGGAACGAATGTGTTCCTTTACTTATCACAGCACATTTGTCCCTGCATGGAGATACAGTCTCCATTACCACAATCGCACGTACTCCTTACTAGTCTGCCACCAACACGCAGAATAATGCTGGACACAGATATGGGCTATTTTATCTAACAGACAAGTGACTTTATGTTGCTAAGTAATTCTTCTGCTCGGGGGACTACTATGAGGTTTGAACACAGCAAAAAACACATAACAGCTTGTATCCCCCTTTCTACATGAACTCCAAGTAATAATCTCATGGGTTTTATGTTTATTGGATTCTGTTAGAAAACAGTGTTAACCATATTATGAAAACGTTGCTTCCTTCCTGGCTGAGACATCTAGGCAGCCTGCAGCCTGTCTTTCTTCTTGGACAAGAACAGCAGCAACCAGAGACTTTTACTGTCTTTGAGTGAAGTGTCGGGTGACAACCTTCAGTGTTTCCCCCCTTCAGGGTGCTCGAACCTGGGCTGCCATTGATGCCCCCACACTTGAGCCTTGGCATGTTGTCCTGCGCTTGCATTGCATGCACGTGTTCTCAGCACAGAACTTTAAATCCATCTAGCATTTCCCACATGTATCAGGGCATCCGCTCTGCAAAACAGATATAATTTCCCAGTTGGAGCAAGAAGAGTAGGTGTGGAGGGAAGAGGAGGGTTTCCCCAGGCTGGGGTCCAAGTCAGCTCCAGACACATGTGCTCTGTGTGGGGAGGGAGCAGGACACTTGGAATGTCAACTGGAGGTTGGCTCGACTAAAGGATATTTTTAGAAATGTATGTGAAGCCATTGAGTCAAATTATCCAGATTCTGTCATTATGCATCACACATCAATTTCTCTTCACGTTTCCCCCTGTACTTTTCACCTCAGAGAAGCAAAATTCCTGTCCACGTGGGAGTTAAAATTTCATGTTTTTGTCTTTGCCACGGTCTCTTTAATAATTTTTCCTCTCATATTCCCTGTAGCGTCTGAATTTATTTTATTTTTCTTTTACCTAAACACTGAACATCTATTAACATTTTTCTAAACCATGTTTCTATTCACTGGTGTATTCCTCAAATTCATGTTGTTTCCCCATGTAATGTACTTTTCAACAATTTAATCCCCAAATGTCACATGTGTCGTTTCTTATTTATTTATTTAATTTAATTATTATTTTTGTCTAATTTCAAGCAAAAACTGTGACCATGAAAAGCAAGAAATGATATCCAGGCAAGTTATTTTCCTGGTGGAACAATGTAGCTGTAAGAAAATAGTAAATTTCTTCAGGTGTGAACCCTGGTCATCCACATGTGAAACCTGGGAATGAGGTAAGTTAGGAATTCAGCAGACTCATAGAACTCAGTTACAGTGCAGTGTAAACACTAGACCAGCATAAAGTGTTCACTTTATGGATTAAATTAGACTGAATTTTGATGATAGCTAGTAGAAATGCTACAAAGGGGGGATGTCCATTGCAGAAGATTTACATACTATGTGTATGTAACTGACATGGAGATCATTTTAACTGGAGAATATCATTCAATAGACTTACATACACATGAGTTTTCACAGCATAGAACACACTTTTACTGTAATGAATGAAGGAGAGCCCTGAGGGATTTTTAATTCCTTAGTCAACATTGAATTCTCACACTGGATCTATCAATGCTAAAATCAAACTGAAAACCTGAGTTCATATCAAAATTCTCAGACATGGAAAAATGCTTATCAAGAATGTTTTACCACACATTTCAGCTATAAATTCATAATTTTGGCTAATAACCTCTTATTTTATAAATAAGTAGAATAAAAATATAGATTTGTTAAGTAATCTTAGAATGATAAATACAAAATTTTGAAACAATAAGTACTTTTGTAAATAGGTTAGCATTAAGAAATATATATAAACAAAGTTATATGTGACAATTATTATGATCCACTTAATTGTGATTGTCAGTAAGATTATCAGTTGCTTTCTCATCAGAAATTTTGCAGGCCAGAAGAGAGTGAAATGATATGCTTAAAGCATGGCTGGAACTACCTACCAACAATTCTATATCTTACAATATTATTCTTCAAAAATGAGGAAAATGAGAGACAGTCTCAGACAAAAGCTGAAGGAGTTCAGTACCATAATACCGATCTTTCAAGAAATGCTAAAGTGAGTACTTCAAGTTCAAATGAAAGGACACCAGTAACTTGAGGCCATATGAAAATATATATGTCTCTGATAAAGGTAAATAAATGGACAAATAGAGAAAACACTATAATTTTGACTTTTGGCTATACTTTTTATCATTCTAGGATATTTTTTAAACCAAAATATTAAAATAATTATCAATTTATTGCTATTGCATGATTGTTTCCCCCAAAATTCATATGTTAAAAATACAACCTCCAAATGTGTTGGTATTAGGATATAGGGTCTTTGGGGGGTGCTTAGGTTATGAGGGCAGAGCCACCATGAATATAATGTGTGTGCTTTTATTTTAAAATATGTATTTATTTACTTATTTGGCTACATTCGCTCTTAGTTGCAGCATGTGGGATCTTTGTTGTGACGCACAGGCTTCATATCTAGCTGTGATATGGGGGCTCGGTAGTTGCAGCACACAGGCTCTCTAGTTGTGGCAGACAGGCTGTAGAGCCAGCATACAGGCTCAATAGTTGTGGTGCATGGGCTTAGTTGCCCATTGGCATGTGTGATCTTAGTTCTCTGACCAAAGTTCGAACTCATGTCCCCTGCATTGGAAGATGGATTCTTAACCACTGGCCTATCAGGGAAGTCTCTTGTGTGCTTTTAAAAGAGACCTCAGAGAGCTCTCTAGCCCCTTCCTCCAGGTGATGATATAATGAAAAGTCTATGACTCAGAAAAAGACCTTTACCTAACCACCTTGATCTCACACTTCAGCCTCCAGAACCATGAGAAATAAACTTCTGTTTATAAGCTACCCAAGCTGTGGCATTTTGTCATAGTATCCCCAAATAACGAATTCGTACATCTACATTAACAGAAAACAATGTATACATATGTGACTTGTGACATTAATAACATGTAATTAATGTGTAATGTAATTGGAGATGTAATAGAGATTTTGCATGTGATTAAAATGTTGATATCAGTTTAAGCTAGTTTGATAGGATTTTATATGTAACCTCCATGGTATCCACAAATTGATTATCTATGGAATATACACAGAAGGAAATTAAAAGTAAGTCAAGTCAGTGGACTACCCTGGTGGTCCAGTGGCGAAGACTCCGCGCTGTCAATGCAGAGGGCCTGGGCTCAATCCCTGGTCAGGGAACTAAATCCCACATGCCACAACTAAGAGTTTGCATGCTGCAAAGAAGATCAAAGGTCCCCCATGCCACAACTAAGACGTGGCACAGCCAAAGAAATTAATTTTGAAAATGAGTACAAAAAGTAAGAACAAAGGACGTCAGTATGTGAGAAAATGTGGGACAGAAAAGCTATATGACATTACAGAAAACAAATTGGCAATTAAATGTCATTCCATATCAGTAATTTATATATATATATATATATATATATATATATATATATATATATATATATATATATATATATATATGTCTTAAACTCATCAGTTAAAAAACAGAGATGTCCCCAGCCTTTTTCTGGCATCTGGGCCTGGAGGGGCTGCTCTGAAGACAGGCGAGCAGCAGGGAGGCCCACGGCAAATCCCAGCCCGTTGCGAGCTGTTCGTCATTTTCCCGGGACAGCTCCAGGGTCTTGGTGTCCAGAGAGCTGCTGATGGAGGGCAGGGGCGGCCGCGGAGGTATATGGGACAGGTTGCTCATCAACTCCAAGCGTAATTCCAGAAAGAATTCCACTCTTCAAACAGTTCGGATAGAGAGGAGTCCCCTATTGGACCAGGTACAGAGCTTTCTCCCACAGATGGCTCAGGCAAACAAAAAACTAAGGAAAGGAATATCAACTGCACCACCTGGTCATTTCAATATTGAAAATATTGACACTCTTGGAAAAGTTATGCAAATGTATATGATCTTGTTTGAGATGAATCAGTCTGATTCAAAAGAAGATGACAGTTCACAAGAGAATTCACAAGACAGTTCAGAGGACAGTTCAGAATTTGAGGATGAAGATGATAGCACCTCTTCTGAAGGTGAAGTCACCATCGATACAATTAAGCTTCCTCATTCAAAAGATGGAAAAGGCAAAATAGAGGTTCTGGACCGTCCTGCCAGTGAAAAAAAGAAAACAGGGACATAAACAATCTGAGAAACAGGTGATAGTTCCCGCTAATTCTGTGGAAAAGAATGTGGCTTGCTGGTTATTTTGCATTTCGGATACCTATGGTGTTTGTTTGCAAAAATGAATGTATTTTGCTTCTTGGAGAAACAGAAGCTAGCTTTTAAAGAGTTGGAAGAGATAGCATTTGGGGACTCTTCTAAGAGCAGACTGTTTTTGATCTCATGCTAAAGAGGTTTAGTTTAGAAAGCTTAATTTTATGTATGGTGATGAGTGAATTTGTTGGCATCCTCTTTCATCAGCATAGACTTCAGAAATCTCAAACTTATTTTAAAGTAAAAATACAAGTTACCCATTTGTTTTTGTTTTAAATTGGCCTCTTGGGGCTTCCCTGGTGGTGCAGTGGTTGAGAGTCCGCCTGCCAATGCAGGGGACACGGGTTCATGCTCCGGTCCAGGAGGATCCCATATGCACGGAGCGGCTGGGCCCGTGAGCCATGGCCGCTGAGCCTGCGCATCCGGAGCCTGTGCTCCGCAACGGGAGAGGCCACAGCAGTGAGAGGCCCGCGTACTGAAAAAACAAAACAAAACAAAAACTTAGGTTGGGTTTCTTTTTAGGTTATTATAAAGTCATATTTATTTTTTACCATCAAAATGGGTTCATTGAGGGAGAACTTTTTTTTTTAAACATCTTTATTGGAGTATAGTTTCTTCACAATGTTGTGTTGGTTTCTGGTCTGTAACAGAGTGAATCAGCTATATGTATACATGTGTGCCCATGTCCCCTCCCTCTTGCGTCTCCCTTCCACCCTCCCTATCCCACCCCAAGGAAAAACTTTTTTACAAAGAAAAGAATTATATTTAGATGCCCTCAGACATATCTACTTTTTTTTTTTTTTTTTTTTGCGGTACGCGGGCCTCTCACTGCTGTGGCCTCTCCCGTTGCGGAGCACAGGCTCCGGACGCGCAGGCTCAGCAGCCATGGCCCACAGGCCCAGCCGCTCCGCGGCATGTGGGATCCTCCCGGACCAGGGCACGAACCCGTGTCCCCTGCATCGGCAGGCGGACTCTCAATCACTGCGCCACCAGGGAAGCCCAGACATATCTACTTTAATTAAAAAATACAAATCCTTTCCACTTTGAGCTGGAAAACTGGTGCTCTGTGGTTTAATCACCGTCAGTGACTCTGTAGCCTCTCAATGCATGTAAAATTTGCTGGTTGGAAAATTTTGTGGTTTTTTGGGTTTTCTTTTTCTCATAAAGGAATTTTTTGTTTGTTTCAGCTATTAAAATTATTCCTTCCAGTTGCCCACAGTTTTGAAACCTATTAATTGTAGAGAATAGGGACACCCAGGAAAATAGGTCACAGTACATAAAGAGGTAGTAACAGGTTTTCCCTTTCAAAAGGCAAAATGATCCTGCATTGGAGTTGCCTTTCTGCCACATTCTTGATCTTATTTAACTTGTTTGGGACCTCATCTGCCATGGGCCTGGCTTTGCTCAGGATATAGACCTGAGAGTTTAAAGGACTGTCTCCAAGTGAATTGAGCTCATGAGACTTTGTTGCCTAATATTTTAGGGGTTTGTTTTAATTATTTTTTCCTACTCCTCTCATTAGCTTATAACATCTTGTAAATACTCTGAAGATAATTCTCCAAGTTCCTTCTGGTATTTTTCATTGGGAATTGGAAATCGGCTGTGCACTCAAAGTATGCAGAAGTGAACAGATCTGGAAACGAGACTTCTCAGCTGCAAAGGGTATACTTTGTAGCACCAAACACAGCTGTGATGGATTATTGGTGTGACTATTTAAGGATTGTCTTCTACCAGATAATATTCGTGCCACATTGTGGGAAGAGTTGTATTTGTCTGGTTCACTCCTTAGCTTGGTGCATGGTACACAGTAGGCACTGAATGATGTCAATAAATGAATTTACAGGTATATTGAGGATGTACAGGGCATTTTAAGCCATGCTATCCATGCAGATATGAAAGTGTAACTTCACTGGAAATACAAAGCCAAGTAGAAATAGTCTGATGGTCAGTGAAAGAGACTAGTCAGTCTAGAATACATACTAGTGTGTAGAATTATATTTCTCTCCTGCTATGGCCTTCTCATATAATACGCCTACGTAGTCTATACAGTTAAAGAAGTCAACTAAATTCAGTTCCTCTGGACATTCTTATGACATAGGAGGAAAAGGAAAAACAAAAATTTAATATGTGATAGGGATGTCGTTTTAAGTGTAAAATGGTTGAATTATTTAATATACAGAGTCAGGGGTGGCTGTTTTTAAACCAATTTGGATATTAAGATAAATTATGTAGGTCTTAAAGATTTAAATATAAAGAAATAAAATTATGTTTCATACTAAAATATAGGTGAATATTTAATAACATTAAAAAAACAAAGATGGACAAGCTAGACATAAAAATGGTCAAACTATATGTTGTCTACAAGAGCCTCACTCAGAAGTAAGGACATTCATATGCTGAAAGTGAAAATATTGGAAGAGATATTGCATGAGAACACTAAGCAAAAAGAGGAGTGGCTTTTCTGCTTCTGCAGCTGAGGATGTGGCCCCTACATTTCAGGGAGTAACCAGAGGCAGGGAGCAGGGGCAGGGGCTGGGGCACCCCTCCCACCCTCTGCACCCTGAGCCAGGGAAGTCAGAGGGACTTGGTTCCCCTCCCGAGTTCCATTCTTCCTCCAATGAGAATCGTGCTGATCAATAAGGACCAGGCTATAGAGCTGATTCACTTTGTTATAAAAGCAGAAATTAACACACCAGTGTAAAGCAATAATACTCCAATAAAGATGTTAAAAATAAAAATAAAGACCTGGGGAAAAGAGATGGTCCCCGTGAAGAATGCCTATGTCCTAAGTTTATCTGCTGTCGGATTGGCTTGAGAGAGGGCAGGAGTTACATGATGTGTTCTCTCCCTTCAAATCCATTAACTTTTTCTTTCTTGATGTATGCACACACCCACACACACAAAACGAGTATAAAGCCCATATATATAGAATGCTAAAGGGTTGGTCTATGAGCTTGAAAAGAGGGAAATAGAACACTTGAGGCCGACTGCAGCAATGTGTTTGTGTCTGTGCATGTGCATTACTAGGTGGAGGGTCCACAGTATCCATCAGATACTTAAGGGAGAACATATCTCCCAAGTGTTCTGGATTTTGTAAATTATCATAGGACAAGAGTCTTCAAGAAAAAGCAGGTAGCTCTCTCACACACCACTCATTAAAGTAACAAATATTTATTGAGAGTCTCCAGGATTCCAGCATGTGGAATTTTCTGGAGACTAAGAGGTGGAACGTAAAACATAACCACCTTCACCAAGTTTATAGCTCAGTGGAGGCAATAAGAATTAATATCTCACAGTTTTTCTATTTAAGTATGACTCAGGGTTTAAGGTAATTTTTCTGCATCGTGTCCACAGTGTCCCAGGACTGACACCTTCCTCAAGCTCAGCACCTAGAACACAGATCTGATTGAGCTAAACTGGTGATGCACCTGCTTCCCAGCAAGGCTGTGGCCTCTAATGGCTGTCTCCTGCTCCTGTGTCCGTGGCCTGATCAGGATATGGGAGACACTTAGGCTGATTCCTCAGTGTGTTGTGTACTTCCAAGGCCGAAACTTGCTGAGCAGAACATAACTTCTTTACTTTTGTGAACATCTGGCCTCCAAAAGGCAGAAATATTTAGTGACAATGTACTGAGGACATAATTCCTTATTCATTCCCTGACCTCCACTCTCTGTCACAGAGACATGCAAAACCACGGAATCAGGCTTATGGGTCATGACTTGGCTGTGTCAAGAAGTTCTAGGCCATGTGGGAAGACTCCTCTCTCCTCTGAGATTTCTGCTTCAACCAACGGGGAGCAGCTTCCCTTAAGGTCTGAACTGAAACCCTATAAGTTCACATATTGAAGTCCAGACTCTTGTATCTCAGAATGTGACTGCATTTGGGAATAGGGCCTTAGGAGAGATGATGAAGTTAAAATGGGTCACAAGGGTGAGCCCTAACCCAGAGCTGTGCCCCTATGAGAAGATTAAGACACAGCCATGCACACTCAGCTCATAGAGTTAAGTCCATCTGAGGATGCAGCAAGAATGCAGCCACCTGCAAGCAAGGGAGAGAGGCCTCAGAAGAAACTGAACCTGTAGACACCTTGATCTTGAACTCAAAGCCTCCAGAGCTGTGAGAAAATTAAGCCTCCCAGTCTGCACTATCTTGTTCTGGCAACCCTAGGAAAACCCTAATACAGCTTTATTTCTCCTCTATCTTGCAAATAAAACTTATGAAAATAGCACCAAAAAACACAGTGTATAAACTATTTGAAAGAAAAACGCAGGGGAGCCACTGCACGGGCTGATGAACTACACATCCGTTGATTCCCCTGGTTTTCTTTGTCTGCTTCCAAAGTAAGGGAAAATAGTCAAAATCACCATGGAAGGCTTGAGTAGACACTTTAGAGAAGGCATAGCTCCATGGTGAAACAAACTTGACATGTACTCAGTTGGTAGAAATAGTAAATGCATTTTAATCCTTGGAGGTTTAAAAAATTCATTTTCTTGGCTTTCTAGAGAGGTTGTAATACATGTACATGGTTGAAGGTCCTGAAAATTGCATTACATTGTGCCCTGCACCGCCTCCCCCTCTTTGCCCAGGAGCCCCTGCCCTCCACAGGTAGCCATGCATCTGGTTTCCCACTGCAAACTTCCAGAGTGTCTTTATGTGCATACAAGCAAATATGAATATACATTTCTCCTTGGCACCCTAATTAAAAACACAAATAGTAGAACACTAGGCACAGTGTTGTTATAGCTTGCTTTTATTCATTTGACAGTATCTTGCAAATTATCCTCTATCAAGACATCGTTTCCTGCACGACAGTGCACTGAATGGATGACATACTATAATGCACTTTGCCAATCCACGTTGGGATGCACGCTGATATTCAATAATCTGTTTATATTACAAACAATGCAGCAATGCATAATTCTGCTGCTAGCAAATGTGTAAGGTATGTTTCTAAAGGATTTATAAACTGCAGTGTTTTTAACAGAGCATTTGATAAGATACTCTGTTGCTGAATCCTTCTGTGGAGACTAGCAATGAGCCTTTCTCTTTCTGTAAACTGCAACTTATCAGATCTATCCCCCCACATATCTTTAAGAATGCTTTCCAGCCTCTTGTACCATTCAGAAACCCTCCATAATCTGCTCAGCACCTCTCTTTATTCTCACACACGTTACAACCTTACCTGGCACAGCCTTAGCTGGCACATACCTGCTGTCTCCACCTTGCTCTCTGCCCATTTAGCAGGATTTAGAAATACTGAAAACCCCTCTTTGATCATCCCGAATTAGTCAGCTTCTGTGTGACTCAACTTTACTGTTTTATCACTAATTACAAACAATGGTAATTACAATGCTGTTGAGTAACAATAGTAATTTTCAGTTCTGTAGATCTCGGAATTTCTCACTTCACCAGTGTCTACACTAGTGGATCTCAAAACAAATTCTCAAGTCACTGAAATTGTTTCTTGCCACGACAACGCTGTATGGTCATCTAGTTTTCCTTGCAGCAGCAGACGCCAGGTAACAACCAAATGGAGGAAAAACCACCGGGATAGATCTGGATGGCACGGAAGAGAAGATGCGCCTCCACCCGTCCGAACTCATCCCCTCTGGCCCACCACAGGTCCCATTTCTCTCTCCGGGTTGTCTCCTCGTCCACACGCGCGTTCAGAGGCAATTCCGGTACGAGATTCTCACGAGGAGCCTCTGACAACCGCGCCCACGCAGGACCGCGCATCGCCTCATGCCTCCTCACGACCATCACCAGACGCCCCAGGCACCTTCCCATTTCCCCATTTGTTAGGCTTCTCCAACCACGAAGCCACAGGCGGAACCGTGGCTGCGCCTGGAGCGCCCTCCCCTCTCGCCGCGACTGTCCTTGCTTTCACCTGTGGTGAGAGGACCTGATGCACACAAGCGCTTCGCCGACGAGGCCAACAGAAGTGGGGACGCCGGGCGCTCCCCCGTAGACGCAGCTCGGCTTGCAGGGGAATACCGTCTGCGGAGCCCCATGACCGCTTCTTGCGGTTTTCGGAGAAAGTGGCCGCAGGGGAGGAGCTCCACCACGGCGACGGCACCGGGACGCACCGTTTTCCCAAGGCGGCCAAGAAGCAGCACTGGGCGTCCTATTGGACGGGGCGTGGCGGTCCCGTGGGAAGGAGGACGTGAAGGCCGAGGTCGAACTTCCAGTGCCTCCTCCTTACGCCATTCGGGTCCTACACACTGCGGAGAAAAACATATTTGGGAAAAAGGGCGAACGGGATCAAGAGAGAAGGCCGGGGGAAACTTGGCGGCGTCCACGTCCGTAGGAGACTTAGAATCACTCTCAGGCGACACTTTGAAAGCGGAAGTACGACCACCGGGCCACACGGACGACTCCGGCGATGGATACCCCCTCTTGACCACGTGCTTCAATGTGGGCGTTTCACGCGCAAGGGACACAAGGGAGTGCCGGTCGAACCGCCCAAACCCACCACTCAAGAACTTCTAGGGAGCACAGCGCCGTCCTCACACTACGAATGTCTGCACCTCCAAATCCCGCGAGAGCAGCAAGCGCCCATGCGCCGGAGACCGGGACCCAAGCGCGCCATCCAACATGCTCATCGGGCCCTCCAGCAGCCTCAGCGCCCGTGCCCGGTGCGTTCACCACGTCCGGAGTGGGACGCTGGTGGACCGAAGTGGTAGAAAATGAACGCTCCTAAAGGGACTCAGAAGGACGGACCATCAAGACTCAGGCGCTCCGGAGGGCTCGCAAGACCTCTCCCTACACAACGCGGCGGGCGGCACAGGTAGAGTCGAGTCCGCTTAATTCTCGTGGCTGGAGGAGCACGGGCGGTTGCTGGTCGACCAAGCTAGGCAACCCTCACAGCCCACTAGGGAGCGAGACAACGATCACACCCTCATGAACCTACACACCCAATCTCCAGCGAACGCAGGAGGAGCCCATGCCCCGGGACCACCGGGACAGTCGCCACACGCATAGACGGGCTCCCGGAACGCTGCCTCGCGCCCGGCGTCCGAATGTCAGCCCTCGCGAAGATCGCCGAAGCTCCGGAGACAAGGGACGATATAAAAGCGGCCGCCAGGTGGCGCCCGACCACCGGCTCGAACGTCCCCGGGCCGGATCGCCGAAAGGCGAGGGTGCAGTGCCGGCCGCCCAAAAGCCCGAGCTCGTCTCGGGGAGTCCGCCTCGGAGCTAGCGCCCGGCTCGGCACCACACGGCGCGACCCCGGCAGCAGACGGGAGACGAGGAGCTGGGAGGATGGTGCCGGGAGGCTGCCGCGAAGGAGACGCGCTCTTCACGCTATTCCTGGGCCGCCGGCCGCTGTAAACAAGAAAAATTCTGCAGGGGGATGGACTGCGTGAACTGTAAGCTGAAACCATGAACGTACCAATAGAAAACACGGACGACATTTTATTCTGTAATTGCAGAGTGGAGATGTTACTAAAACATCAAAAGCAGGGCCCAGAAGCCATAAAGGAAACGATTGATAACTTGACCACCTAATTGATCTTTACATATTCCACAAGCAAAGTCAAATGACAAGAAGTGGGTAGGTGGGAATATTTGTGCAAATACATGTGTACTAAGAATATTGATATCAGTATTACTTAAGAACAGAACATTTAGAAAACAGCCAATGAGAGGGACCAGGTAAGTAAATTTCAAGTACACTCAGACAATACAGTAATATCACTTTGTGCTTTGGTTTATTGATTTTTTTTTAAATGAGCTGGATGTATAGGTATTGACTTGGAAAAAATGTTGATGACCAGCTGTTTAATGAAAATAGCGAGTTTATATATATCTTTTGAAAAGAGTAAATGGAAAAGTAGAGGATTGGAATAGGTAAAGCAACTTTGCAAAACAAGAGTAAATTCCTCCTTACAGCCTGGAGTCACGAACCAGAAGGATGAGTGTGTCAGAAACAAATATGAGCCACACTTCCTGCTTTTCTGCCCCCTCCTTCTGCAGTCCTGGGACAGGCAGCTGGCATCTCAGCCCCTCAATGTCTCTCCTCCACCCACACCCAGAGCTACCTACAGGCAAGAAGAACTTACACTCTGCAGGCCTGGCCTCCCTATGTCCTCAGCCTCTTTCCTCATATCAGGAACTCTTAGTAATTCACTTGGTTTGCCCAGTCGTCCATGCCAAGGGTTGCTGGTCCCAACCTACACCTGTGCAGCCTTTCTCTCCAAAAGCTTTGAGCTGATTTCCCAAGGGAAGGACATTCCCCTGACATAGCAGGTATGAGCCAAGAGGACAACTGGAAGTTCGCGCCTGGATCCATCATACAAATTTTGTGTGCACTCAACTCCCAAAGACACAAGAGCGACGGAGGGTCCACTGTATTGTTAGCGCAACATGGCCATTGCTTTCTTAAAACACGCAGGCTCAATCAGCAAGTCCAGCTGTGGCACCAAGAAAAAAGAAACGCACACGCACACACACATATCGGCAGGTAATCTGTACTCCTGCCAGGTCAGAGAGTGGTGGGAGCAGAAAAGAAATCATTGTTGCCACTTCTTGGGTCCCCTGTGCTGACAAACCCTGGTGGCTGTATTGATGTTACTGGTGGGGAGTGAGGGCTTCGAGCTCCCTAATCTGTCATTTGCTGTCCAGTGCCCTACATTTCATTCTGTCTATCATACACTTTCTCCTCAATACACACTTACAATAAAGAAAATAATCTGCATATGTTACATTCAATTTTCAAGTTTGAGCAAAGGTGAAGAACACATAGGGAGTGACCTCCCTGGTGGCACAGTGGTTGAGAGTCCACCTGCCAATGCAGGAAACATGGGTTTGATCTCTGGTCTGGGAGGATCCCACGTGCCGCGGAATGGCCAAGCCCGTGAGCCACAACTACTGAGCATGCGCGCCTGGAGCCCGTGCTCAGCAATAAGAGAAGACACGGCAATGAGGAATCCGTGCCCCTCAAAGAAGAGTAGCCCCCACTCACTGCAAGTAGAGAAAGCCCGTGCTCAGCAACAAAGACCCAACACAGCCAAAAATAAATAATAAATAAATAAATAGGAAACTCTTTAAAAAGAAAAGTAGACATAGGATAATTGAATTATTGTGAAGGAAGGAAATTTTATTTATCTTCTTTCGTAGACTTAAAAATGTTCAAATATAGTCTATAAAAAGCTTAATATTTAAAAAATTAGAAATAGTAAACAATTCCTCATTACTCTTTATTGTCCAGCATCCACCTCCACCCCAGCACCTTTCATATCTGCTCCACCCCCCACTCCCCCACCCCCACCCTGGGTCTGCAAACTTGTTTCTCTCATTACTATCACCTGTGTTCACCACACACCTAAGGCTGTTGTCATTCACATAGTAATTAGGGAATTTTTCTTTACTGAGCCTAAGGGCTGTATTTATTGTTTTTAGTGAAAATCTCTCCCATGTGTTCTGTGAAGTCACAGCCTTAATGGAGTCTGGAACAAGTGGGTGTGAATGACGGAAGGAGATTATTTCCACATCAGTCTCCCTAACAGGGTGGTGAACATAACTGGCATTAGTATTTCATGGGTGCACTTAGAAGATCCAGGCCAAAAGGAGAAACCTGACCATTTAGCAAAAGTGGGACCAATTCAAGAATAAAAATAAGTCTCTTCTCACCTGTTGTTTCATTGTAAGGAACTCAGCCAACACTTGTCCGCCTCTGCATACTTATGCAGGGTCAGATGAAAAACTGAGCAGGTAAAGATGAGGAAAGGGAAAGCAACCAAGAGAATCCAGGCATTTAAAGCATTGTTAGGCATTCCAGGCATGAATCCCCAGCCACTCACCTGGGAATGAGCTCTACCACCTAACCCCCAGGCATGTGTAGATATGGTGAACCTCCCTCTCTCCAGGGTCAACAATAAGGCAGTGTAGGCTACTGCACATAATCAAGACAGTAATATTTTCATTTACACATAAAACATGAAAATTCTTGGGTGTTGTACTTTTATTAGAGCTACTTTTTCAGAGTTATTTCATTAATGTTCAGTTCCTAGGAGTTACACCAAACTGCAGGAAACCCGCAAAATGATCAGTTGGGGAATGTTGACTCCACAGAAAGAACACCACTCTCAAATGTTTCATGAAATAATTCTTGATCAAACGCACCAGGATTTTTTCTCCAACACCGGCCCCAGTGCTTCAGAGGCCCCACCCTCCCTGCTGTGCCCTCTCCCCACACCCCGGATGCCCTTGCCGTTAGTCACCTTGGTTCCTCCCCATGTGGGAATCAGGCAACATGAGAGCCTCAACACTATTGCTGCCCTACATGGCCTTGGACCATGTGGCCAGGCCACTTTGGATCTACTTCATGGTGGGGAAAACAATCCAGGGACTCATGTCTTGTTGGAAGTTCTTGTCACACAAATCAGGGCTAAAAACCCCTTGCACAGGAAAGCAGCAGGAGTACGTACATCATAAGCCCACTGTTGGGTACCACAATCCACACAGGGCAGACACGCTCATCAAATATAGAGTGAAGTTTAATTTGGGGTGAAATTTAGTCGACACCTTCAGATACATTAGTGAAAGAGTAGGTGGAGTTCTGTCCTACTAAATGTCATGGGGAGAAACATTCTTCACTTCATAATTTTTCTATAGGAAAGTATGTGTCAACTGTCAAGTGCTACCTAAGTCAATGTTAATCATTAACTACTGCATAGACAAATACTGATAATGTGTCAGGAAGAGGGGTGGATCACAACCCTTTGATCCTGAGATCCTGAAAAGAGAAAACATTCCTTTTGAGACCCTGTGATTGAGATTTACCTACGTTTGCTCATTTATCTTTCGTACAACCCTGTTACTTATAGATTAGTTACCTTTTAACAAGTAACATAAGCTAGGTTCTGAAATTTTGCTTATGTGAGAAGATCATGCAGCTAGAAAATGACAGAGCTAGAATTCAAACGTAGCTCAGGCTGTTTCTGAATCTCAAATTCCTAAATATGCTGGTGTTGAGGTGTGGATCCCAGATTCAAATTTCACCTGGATATGTCACCTATCAAATCAGTGGTTGGAATCCTCTCTGTTATCATAACACTTCCCCTCCAGTCTGTTCACACAATGACTACCGTGCTTAGGTTCTCCCAACACAGGAATCCTCCAGTGCATTGACCCAGCCTCCCGATCATTCCCATATCTCCTGAGTTTTATGGAACAATTCTCAGGTCCCTCTGACCTCTCAGCACAGCTGATGATCAAGACCCCAATCAGAGATGACAAAAAGACTCCGCTTCCTATGGCTGCATCTATCATACGTATCTCCCAATGAGTTTTATAAATATCTGCATCCGACCAGGACGTGATCATAAACCATTCTCCCATGCTTTGCACGCACTTCGAATGTTCCCCTTGTTTTTTTGAATCCCTGAAATTCTCACCTTCCCTCACTTTCAACAGTGTGCTCACCTCCTACCATACAGATGAGGTAGAATATTCGAAGAAATGTGTCAGCTCACTGACACATGAAGTCATGAAGTCAACACCTATTCCTGAATCTTCACCCATTGGCGATGCCGCTCCTGTTTAAACTGAAAGTCATTTCTACTCCTGGATAAGCCCATTTTTCTCAAATGTATCCCCTTCCCTCCTGCTCTCTGGAGGATATTTTATTATTAATTGTAAACTGAAGCTCTTCTACCAGCTAACACCCATCTCTTCCCAGTCCATTCCCTTTCATCTTTTTCAGTTTCTTCATTCTTTTTTTGTTTTTGTTTTTGTTTTTTTTGCGGTACACGGGCCTCTAACTGCTGTGGCCTCTCCCGTTGCGGAGCACAGGCTCCGGATGCGCAGGCTCAGTGGCCATGGCTCACGGGCCCAGCCGCTCCGCGGCATGTGGGATCTTCTCGGACCGGGGCACGAACCTGTGTCCCCTGCATCAGCAGGCGGACTCTCAACCACTGAGCCACCAGGGAAGCCCCTCAGTTTCTTCATTCTTGAAACAAAATCTCTGAACCAATTTATCTCTACTTCCTGCCCAATGAATTTCCTCTTTCCAAAGTAAACTGAAAGAGCAGTACAGGATTAGTGACAATCTCTGGGCGCCCCTCCCACAGTTTGATTTACTAGGGTTGATCTCCCTGTTACTGTTGACTTGCGTATACATAAACCTTTATAACATTATAGTTATCTCTCCGTGATTAAATCCAATGAATGTTTCTCAGTATTTTACTTGAACCCAAGCAGAATTAGACTATGACCTCCGTCAGGAAATTTATATTTCCAAGGTCCTCTGACATCACAAACTCCCCACTGCCTTTAAACTAGTCAGTTCCTGCCAGTGTACTGTGCACCGTTCTCCTCAAACAATACTATTTCAACATCTCAAGACTCCATTGTAACCCTCTTCTCTCTTTTTACTATATACACCATCTTCGAAAACTGTTATAATTATTCAGTCTATGGCTGTTACCACTATGATAATAATGCGTAAAAACGAATGCTAGATTTCATTTATGAGGTCTCATCCATAATTGCATGGGAAGCAGACACCTACAATGAAATGTATATCAGACAGAAGCCAGGACTTCCTCCCCAAATAGAAACTATTACTCCTCTCTTCTGCAGTTTCAGATAGCGGCTCCACTAATTATTTGGGGCTCAGTCATTGACACAACGTCCCAGAACAACACAAACAGAACCAAGCATCGATTTTATCTCTACAATGAGCGCTCTCGTCTCTGTTCATCTCCTCCCTGATATACACATATATAGTTCCAGCTACACTTATACTGCTTCACTTTCAGGTTAAATGTCAGTGCCTCAGAGATTCCTTCTTTAAATTACTAGCTAAGTAACTCTCCTCTCTCTGTTGTCTTGAATAGAACGTACAGGCAACACACGTAATATTTCGCGATATCTCTACTCATCTTTATTTTTTCTTTTCTTTTTTTCCTGTTTTCCTCTCTGCACCAATTGCAGAAAAGTAAACCGTAGAGTCATAAAGCAAGTTTCTCTTGACTATTACATAAGGATTGTAAATGCACAGAAATTCCATGTACACAGTAACCTAATCTACTCTCAGATGGCCTGTGACCAATGTTCTTTAATCAAATTAAATAACTATCTTTAAATTAATAATTCTTTGAATAATAAATGACTTTGATTCGTCCTGGGGAAAATTTTATTTAGTAATCACCAGAAACAAAATGTGTGGGAAAACTGTGTTTGTGTCTTTACTTAAGTATGCAACAACCACACTCCTGAGTTCAAAGTTTTAGTCTCTTTCTATAGAATCAGGCATAGAATTGTCTGTGGGCTCCTGTTAATAGATCTGATAACCTCATATATTTTATAATCATAAAGAACTCCTTTAATCTGGACGCCAATCAGGATAAATCTAATCAAGGAACGACTTCCCTAACACAAACTTTTCCTTCTCAACACGTTAACCACTTAGATACATGTAAGGAAAGTATAAGAGATTCCTTTAATTTGCTAATTTTCTAAAAACCTCCAAAACCAGTCTTGATGCCTTGGCCGGAGGTCTCACTGTTTTGTGAATTGTGGCCAGTTCTGGGAAGAGAATTGCAGCTGGAGGATTAGTCTTTATATAAATATGTTTAACCTACAAACAGCCCATCAGGCTGTGGGTTTTGTGTGGCTTTATATAAGGACTGGTGTTGTTTGATGATATCAAACATTCAAGGAAGATATTTTTAGGGTTTTATAGCATTTGTATTTTAATACCAAGGTAAATAATAATTAAATTATAATCAATTACATGAAGTTTCCAGGGAGGCAGGAGAGAAAAAAATACAATTGGAGATATTGAGCTTGGCCAAGGAAGAGATGATTCTTCAATTTTTACTATGGGCTTGGGAATAAACCGTGAGGAATATTTGTAGATTTTGTGACAGTGAGCTGAAGAATTTCCTCAAATTATCTGATTAATGTGTCTAGTAGAAGGTGGTCCCTTTTGTGGAAAGTGGCGAAAGTACTGAGAACGATTAAAAGTAAAAAGATATGGAGAATGTCTGAAATATTTGTGAGGCATAGAATAAGACTTAATCATCTAGATATAGTACAATGGCCAGCGATATTTGAAAGATGTTGGGAGATTTGTGAACCCTACCAGATTTAATATCCTAGTTAGATTCAGTCATGGAAGAAGCAGGTACTTGGAGCCCTCCAAGATTGGAATCTTGACCAGCAACTGTGATGAATTTGGAAGGAATATGGAAAGAGGAATATGGAAATTGTTGGTCTTCATAACTATATGTTGAAATTACTTGATTTGATTAATTTGGAATAAAAATGAAGACGGTTGGCACACATGTTAGGAGAGTGGGGTCAGTGCACTGGAGGTTCTCCTAGCATTTGTGGCGAGGGAGGAAACTGACTAATAACTTGGAATATCATGGGTTAATTACCTTTAAAAACTCTTTGATTTTTATTTCCTAATAAATAAATTTGGGATACTAATATTTCCCTTATGAGAAGCAGTAGCCAAAGCCTTCTTAGTTTGACCGTGGGAAACAAGATTACTCCTCTTTTCTCATAGGCCAGTTCACATTTGTAGGTGGGGTGGTTGTTCACTCCCAGGTAAAGATTTATGGGTTCATGAGTCTTAGGTCTGAAAACTCTAGATAGGATTCAAGTCTCATGTCTTTCTTCTCTTTCCTTGGATTTTCCTGCTTAGAGTAAACAGTGTATCTGAGAGAGAATACTAGCAGCTGAGTTCTTGGCAATGTGTCTCCAGGTGAGTGGGGACTTGCTGTTTCTCCTGCTTTGGTAACTCTCTTTCTGGTGGATAAAAAGGTGTCACCACTTGGACTGAGTGCTCTAAGTGTATCCTGGTGCGAGTCAAGGCTCTGAGCACTAGTCCTGTCATCTGGCATCTCTGTGAGTATTGTGGAGTAGAGCAAGGGCTAATACAGCAACCATCTCCTTTCCAACATTTATACCGACGTGCTCCAGACTCCATGAAGGCTGTGATGGTAAAGTGGGCACATGAGAGGTTGTATTTCCCTCTGCTCAGCCATGGGTTTGACGGGGGTGTGACTCACTCTATAAGCGAGTCTGCGATGCAGTGAGCTCTGTCATGTGATGGACACAAGTGGAAGGATGAGCAAGAGCAGAAGTTCAGGGTCTGGAAGGGGAGGAGGTGTGTGGACAGGTGAGATTTATACATCCAGGGTCAGAGATGCTAGCTAGAGGGCTGTTCTGGGCTGAGGGGGCAGGAGAAAGAGAAGAAGCCCTTCAGTAGGACTGGCCCAGAGAGGACAGTGGAGCCAAGTTTGCTTTTTTTCTTTGTTTTTCCAATTTTTAATCTGTTTTCTGAGAATACAATTGACTATTTTGAAAACTCTAAAAAGTCACAACAAAATATGCCCTTTCATTCTTGTTCCAAACCAGCCATTTTCCCCCTGTTTAGGAACCTTTGTTCAGAAACTGGAAGCACTATACAGAAAGCATTTTTTCCTTAATTGGTGCATTGAGTAGGATATAGTAGGTAGAGGAACACTTAGAAAACTGTGGCCATATGTGAAGCCCTGGAGGGGCCTGAACCATCGAGAGTCTCCGATTAGTCTCTGAGCAGGGAAGACAGGAGGAAGCTACAGGAGAGACCATGATAGTCAAAGTGGTGAGGTCCCAGGAAACGAGGAGGGAAAGAGGGACCTCAACCCACAGGAAAGGTCAGTTGGGGATCATCTTACAGTTTGGCAACCCCGGGACCGCTGGCTTGAAAAGTTGAGCCCGTCTGTCCTCATATCTGGTGATGAATGCATGGTCTGTGTCGAGGTTAGGTAGGCAGCAACTGCAGACCCCAAGTTGTATATACAGTCTGTTCACTCACACAAAATTGTGGACATTGCATCAAGGCTCTCTGACTTTTTAATGACTCATTCACCTGTAGCTTTTATTTATTGGGTTTTGTTATGTTCAAACGTGTCATGTCAGCTCATTTAATCACTCAACTCTCTTGAAAGGTTATTAAAGTATTTCCCACATGAGAACAGTAAGGTTTGTATTGGGGAATACTTTGCCTGTAGTCACTGCTGATAAGTGGCGGAACATGTAAATTGCCTGTCTTGTGCTAAGTCTGTAGATTTAACTGAAAGTAGTGGGGAGCAGGGATATTTATGAATTCCCAAGTACACATTTTTTAATTGCCAGTCAGCTCATAATTAACATTCTTTTGTGGACTGTGCAGGTTATTTCATACCACCCCTCATGTGATGCTCCTTTACCATGAAAGTCACTCTGTATTCAGAGTGTGCCCATCTCTGTGATGCACATGAAAGGCATATGCCAAGTCAGCCCAGAAGAACATTGGATTTGATGTCAAACAGGTTTGAGCTTTTGATACACACAGCTGCCTTTTCTCAGTGCTGTCACCTCGACCATCACCTCTGAACATTTGGGGAAAGTGGGCAGCCTGAACCAGAATGTCCTGCATGTTTTTAGGAATCAGTGACTTTCAAGACATGTGACTGTGAACTTCATCCAGAACTGGGATAATGTCAATTGCAGGTTTCTTTGAGTGAAATGTCTCTGGAATCTTGTTGAAGTAAATGTGGAAAACTCCCTCCGATGGTGTCACAATTCTGTGAACGTATCAATCTTATTAATCTAACCTTCTGCATATTCCTTGGCCTTAGAGGAAAGGATGGCTCTGTGGCTACTGGTGCTAAACGTCAACGCAGCGCCCATTGTTTCAGTCCCTCCCTTTTGGTGCTTTTCCTCATCTTTATCTCGCCAACATCCCACCCATTTTATTTTTCATTTGTTTTACCCTTCAAGATATATTCTAATTGTCAATATCCTATAATATGTTTCCAATTTCTTATATATTGCTCCATTTCATACTTTTTCTCTGTGTTAAAGATCAACATTTTAAAAATGTTCACAGACAGTAGCTTCAGGAAGAAGCCATTTATCTGAAGGCCAATAGTAAGTTTATGGGGATAAACCCCACTGTCCACATTAGAGACATGATATAAGGGTAAGAGGAATTCAGCTCAACCATCTGACTGAAAGTGGACTTTAACGCTGGCCCGGCAGAGGCTTTTGAATAGTTTGCATTTGGAACCATTTCCCCCCCCAAAAAAAACTGTACCTTGAGTTTCAAAAGGGCAGTTGCTTAAATGTAGCTCGTGTATATAGTGTTTGAAAAATAAAGAAGACCGAAAACTTAATCAGAAAACGATGGCAGTGAGAGGCTACAAAATAGAAAAATCTATGTGAATTCAGCAACGTGAGACTCTATGTGAATATCAGTAACATGGTGGGGTGGGTAGTTAGTGGAGACCATCACTGAGGGAGCAGACTAGAATTCATGTGTAGAGAACTAAAGAAATGAATTTTATGTGAGCAAACTTTTAACAGTCTTTCCTTTCCTTATCAATAGCAGAGACTTCACACTGGAGAAGAGCCCACTGAATGTAACAAATATGAGGAGATTTCACAAAGAACTCAACTATCACGCCATATGAGTGACCTCTCACAGGACAGAAACCCTATGCTTGCAATCAATTTGGAAGCGCCTTCAGCCTTTATTCATCATTGAACTAACATAAGATAATTTATACTGGAGTGAAACCATGCAGGTCTCATCAATGTGGGAAGGTTTGTAGACAATGCTGTAACCTTAGATGACATGAGAAAACTCACCCTGTAGTGAACCCCTATATATGTTATAAACGTGGCAGATAGTTTAGCTGGAGCCTTATATTTAAATACACCAAAAACTCACACTAGAGAGAACGCTTAATGTGATAAATGTGGGACAGACTTCAGCAGAATCTTAACTTTTATTCACACTGATGAACTCACAAGGTGAAGGCCTCTGTCTCAAAACACTGTCAAATCTGGTGCCTCAATTATTCTATTCTATTTATTTTTTCTATTAATGTGCCTCTTATGACTTAAAATTGAATTACAAATACACTAAATTTTTCACAAGAGTCCTAGTCCTAGAGAATTTGTGGACCCGGCCATGAAAATTCCAAGAATTCAGTCAGGTAGGGATTTATTCCTGCAACAGAATTTTTTATCCAAAATGTTTTTCCCCCACCTAGAACAGATAGATATGTCAGAATGAAGAAGGTGGAAGATCATTCCAGAAACACAATATTGTAAAGCAACTATACCCCCAATAAATAAAATAAGGTAAGATAAAATAAGATAAATCATTGCAGACATGGAGAGCTCCATTTTCAGATTTGGAGAAGGTAGGGGCTTCCTGATAAGGTCTGGCTCCTCTTCAGATACATTGCTTTTACTTTGTTGGCCTAAAAACATTCATTATAACCCTAAAGTCCACGGATGTCTAATGGGTGAAAGCATGGTATTGTAGGGGTCTATAAAACATGGGATGTTGCCTGCAACATTTGTGTGTCTGTGCTCCTGTCTGTGTACATGCACACGCACACACACAAACGTACAAGCAAGGGAGAGAGCATATAGCATCCATTTGAACCTAAAGAGAAAATGTGAGTCTGGAATCAATGGTATAAATGTGTCATCAGGAGAGAGAGCATCCAAGATACCTTAGTCATTAATTTATCAAATTTTCAATTATTAACAAATATTTACTGAAAGCTTCCAGGATTTCAGAACTTGGCTTGTTATGAGGACTAAATTGTAAATAATACAATGTTCCTATCTTCGTAGAACTCTACATTCTAACGCAGTCAATTCAAATACACTGCAATATAAAATTTCTGATTTTGAAAATCAAACATACATAAGGGTTTACAAATTGTGTAACTAAAAAATGTTTGCTCCCAATTTACAAAGAAAAGTTGCCACTTTATAAAATAAAATTGAGATTTATAACGGTGTCATGATAGAACTTTGGAAGGCCAAACATTGTCAAAAAGACTGGGCTTTAAAAAAATATTTTACAAAATTCTGAACCTTTGAAAAGCTATTCTGCAAGATTTGGGAAGATTAAAGATAGATTTCCATTTCTAACAGCCAAGATAATTGTTCAAAATATTATGAAAGAAGTATTTTAAATTAACTGTTCAATTACAAAATACACTTTTGAAAATCAATAAAGGTATTTATTAGAATAAAAAAACTGCTGCACATGCCCACTAAAATTCCATTTAGCATCCATTTTAATTGAGATTCAATGCGGCATCATTTTATTTATTCATTTATCTTCTTCCAGTTTTACTGAGATATTACTGACATAGAGCACAGAGCAACTTTACAGTGTATAATGATTTGACTTACATATGTTACGAAATGATTATCACACTAAATTTAGTGAACATTCATCATCTCATATAGATACAAAATTAGCGAAATAGAAAAATGTGTTTTTCTTGTGATGGGAACAGTTATAATTTATTCTCTTAACCAGTTTTATGTGTAGGAGACAGAAGTATTTATTATCTTTATCATGTGCTATATTGCATCCCTGGTACTTCATCTCTCTTTCGGCTGGACGCTTGCAGTTTGGGCCACCTTCATCCAGTTCCACCCTTTCCCACGCCCTGCCTCTGTGGACCACAAATTGGACTGTTATTGGATGAGTTTGTTTGCTTGTTGGTTGGCTGTTGAAATATAACTGATCTACAACACTATGTTACTTCTTGTTACACAACAGAGTAATTTGGAATGACTATACATTTCAAAATGAGCACCGGGTCCTCTGCTTGGGGAAGGGCCAGGGCACCGGCGCGTCTGAGGCCCTGGGCCCCGCCGCCAAGCTCAGGGACAGGCCCCTGTCTGCGGAGGACAAGGCAGCCTCCGGGTGCCAGAGGATATGCTGGGATCGCACCCCTTCTCTCCGTCCTCCGACCCCAAGTTCCCTCGGCGACGGGAGAGACAGCGGGCTGGGATGTGCGCCTAGGGAGGGAAGCAGGTGCGGTTCCGGCCACGGGAGGCTGATCTCGGCCGGTGAGAAGCCCTCTGCCGGGCCGAGGACCCGCTCTACCGCCCGTGGTGCTCCCATGACTGCCGCTTCCCCTGAGCGCAGAGGAGCGGGACAATCTCCTGGGCCTGCAGGCCGTTACGTTCCTCTCCTCGCCGCCTCCAGGTCTCCCGCCACGCATCCAGCACCTGCGACGTCAGCGAGGGGGGCGGGAGCTCGTGCGGGGATGGACCCAGCCGCAATCGCCGCCCCAGCCCGGAGCTCTGTCGTGTGCTCTGCCCGACCCGCGGTCGCTCCTTCCCGGACCTGCAGGCCGAGCTGACACTGACGCCAGAGGCGCCGTCGGGTTTTCCTGGCCCGTCCCGGGACACCGGGCCGCTTCTACTTCTGGCTCCACGTGCTTCCCGGTCTGTAGCTTAAGAGCCGAAGGACGCAGCGCCGGGTCGCTTCTCTGGCTGCACGTTGCGCGCAGGGTCAGCATTGGAACAACAGCGCGGGGGTCAACTACACAGTGCACCCCGCGTGCTACTTGTTTGATCTTTTTCTCTGGTGTGAAAGGGCCCAGATTTCCCATCCTGGGCAACAGAAATGTTCTTTATAAATGTTTTGTAGAAGATATTCTGTCCCCTACCAAAATAATATATTTGGTGGCTTGAACTGTCAGAGTCATCCGCTGGTGTTGGCCGTGAGGTTGAAAAGCAGGTCACTGCCGCAACCACTTTTGGGTGCACAGAACCCACAACAGCTGTCAGACTCTGGCCATTAGCCCTCAGAGAAGGTGGACCCGTAGCGGCTGGACTCCAAGCCAGGGGTGGGGCTGGAAAGGCGGCTTTCTGTCCCTCTGGGAGCCACAGAAGTTAGTGGTGAATTGATGAATGAGGATCTGTGCCCAGCAAATAACTATTGCTCGGAACTCTTTGGTCCCATGCATGCGGCCGGACAGAGAGCACAGGGTCAGGACAGTCTCACTCACTGCTGGTAGATGGTGACGCCAACAGGAGGGGACGATACATGAGCAGGGGGGGCACCCTGGGGGAAGAATAAGTCCCCTCCCATCTTGGGCAGATTTTGGTAACTTATTTTTTGTTTTGATTGTAGTTTTCATATTTTCTGGGGGAGGGCTAGTACAATCAATTCGTTTTGAAATGCTGGTCTCCAAGGAGGGATGTTTGCACTGTAACTCGAGAGAACAGGCCATTGCATCCTACATCCCATCGGCCAAATTCCACACCCAGCTTATGCTGGTAGGAACTGCAAGCTAAGAGTGGTTTTTATATATTTAAATGGCTGAAAATAATTCATAAAAACATTATTTGCAACCCACAAAAATTATATAGCATTCAAATTTCCTTGTCGATAAATAATGTTTTATTGAAACACATTTATACTCCTTTATTTACGTGTTACTGTAGCTGCTTTTTGGCTACAATGACTGAGCTGAGTAGAAATAACAGACATCCTATGACGAATCTAAAATATTTACTCTCTGGTCCTTTACACAAGTTTGCCAACCCCTGCTCCAGAAAAGCGGGGAAAAAATGTTTTTTGAAACTCATATGCTGGGATTTATACTTTTAAAACAGTTAAACTTTTAGCGAATTTTCTCCCTGGAAACAAACTTTAGGTAGATGTAAATATGTTAAATTACTCTCAGTAATCTCAGTTAGAATAAACACTAATTCACAATTATTCCTGTACTGAGGAAGGGAATCCACCTGCAGATATTTTTATTTTCATCTCAGAAATAATCACAAATTTGTGTAACTAAAACCTAACACCCACACAAATTAACATCAACTGCATAAACTGTTAGATATTTCTGAGCCTCAAAATAGAACATTGTAAGCCATAAAAGTATTTACTTTAAATTTTGGTTTGGCGACATCTCTTGCCTGTGGCAGTGTTTACCAAAGTTAATTGATCACGGAGAATTTCATCAAGAATCATTTTCTAATAGAAAACTATCAAGAGTAAATGCACTATAATTCACACTGGAGTAAAATAAACCAGAAAACAATCACATTGATGAAACAATGAATATGTAATTTACATAAGAATATAAAAATGTATAACAACAAAAAAATCACTTCTTACCTTATTTTCTGTTATTAAATATAAAAACAGATTATGCAACTTCCAGGTATTCTTGCATCTGGTAAGCCATTTCTTTCTTAAAATGGCATTATTGCGTAATGAAACATATAGGTAAATGCATTTTTAGATTTTTATTTTGTATTTAGGAATACATTTAAGTTCAAATTTACCATTAGTGTATATAATCGCATTGGGACTATATACACTACAGAACACACTGGGAAATTCTAGATTTTATGATAATAATGTGTTATTTTGGATTGCTTTGGGTTTTCAAAAAAATTAGAAAGAAATTAAGAGTCCAATATAAAGAGCAAGATAGAAATCCTCTTGTCTGTTATCCTTTAAAATGGTATCCGGTTGAATTTTGAATAAAATGGATAATGAAAGGAATTTTAACAGGCACGTACAGGGAATTTTTATCCTTATAAAAATCATTACTGATTTTCAAACGTATAGTTTTGAATTGTAACAATTTAAAAAATACTTATTTTGGAATATAGAGAAGAGCAAACCTGGATCTTAAGACAGGAAATCTAGCTTTGCTCTCCTCAATTCACGTAGAGAAGGTTTTCCAAAATTGAGAATTTTGTAAAATATTTTTACTGACCAGTCTTTCTAAAAATATATAACTTTTCAAAGTTCCAGAATTGAGACTGTTTTAAATGTCAATTTTATTTTATGAAGTGCCAACTTTTTATTGTAGACCAGTAGTGATATTTTGTGACTATACAATGTATGAACATGTCTTTTTTTTAACGTCAGAAATTTCATTTGGCAAATGATTCTTATTACCTGCATTAGAATATAAAGTTCTATGAAGAGAAAGGCGTTCTGCTATTTACAGTTTAATCATCATAACAATCCAGGTTCTGAAATGTTGGAAGTTCTCTTTAAATATTTAATAATTGAAAAGTTTATAAATGAACGAACAGGGTGATTTAGCTTATTTTTCTCCTGCATGAATCCTTTATGCTAATAATTCCTAAATGGCATTTTCCCTTTTGATCAGATGGTTGTTACAGTGTCACTCCCTTGCATGGGTGTGTGTGTGTGTGCACTCAGATGCACGTACACACAGTAATGTTGCAGCTAACATGATGGGTTTTTTAAAGGAATTTTTTAAAGTATTTTTTTCATTTTAAAAGATTTTTATTTTTATTTAAAGACCATTTTAAAAGATTTTTATTCAATTTTTTACAATATTGTTACTGTTTTATGTTTTGGTTTTTTGGCTGCAAGGCATGTGAGATCTTAACTCCCCGACCAGGGATCGAACCCACACTCCCTGCATTGGAAGGTGAAGTCTTAACCTCTGGAATACTAGGAAAGTCCCCATGATGGGCTTTATAGGCCCTAGAATACCATTTCTCAACCCATTAGACTTCAATGGACCTCAGGGTTATAACGAATGTTTTGGCCAACAAAGGAAAAGAAATTGAACTGAAAAAGGTCCAGAACTCATCATGCAGCCTCTACGCTCTCTCTAGCTAGCCTTCTTGAAGGTTTAATTGACAAAATAGACATTGTCTCTATGGTGATCTTTCTCCCGGAACTTTTTTTAATACCATTTTTCTACATCAAAGAGTAAAGCTTTAAAGGTAGACTTACCAATGGCTCTGTGAGGGATCTCCTTTGTGTTTACATGATTTAGTATATGCACCACTCATTGTTCTAATACATTTTTAAAGTAGAACTCTTTTCATGTCTGCAAAGATCTTTCACAGATCTTTCTCAGTCCTGAAGATATCTATCTGTTCTTCTTGGACAAAACAAACAAAGAAACCCTTGGCTACAAAATGCTATGTAGGGATTAAACCACCATCTGACTCTGAATTCTTGAGTTCTTCCTGTCCATGTACCCACAGTTATTCACCTTTCTTTAAATATAATTAATGTATACATTTTTTAAAGTCATACGAGAAATAGTAAGTGAACGTTAAGTAATAGAATTAATTGAAGCAGCAGAGGTTAATCACAAAGTATGTGTGTATTTATTCTAGAAGCCATTCGTCCGGAATGTGTATACAGATATTTGGACCCTAATGTACGAGTTAACACACACCATACTATGTTTTACATTTTCAGTTAAGATTCATCGTTGTTTCCTGATTGATCCCAGTCTTTGTAATTATGATTATAATTTTATAAAGTCAGAAAGTGTCTAACTGATCAACAGTGACAGAGTATTAACAGAAAATGCGTTCATTCTTACTTATCACAATATTTCATGATTTTGAATGACACATACCCACTCAGTAGTGTTTATGTATTTGCAAATCCTGATCTACTGAAGCAGGTTTGTTTCGTTTCTTCTTACTTGATACTGAATATTGCTTGCAGCACTTCTCAAGACCTTTCACCATCTATATATTTATATTGTATATTTAATAATAAGACAATTGCTGAAGGACTGAATTATTGGCTCAATTGCATGCTAACACATTCTTTATAGACTATTTTCCCAGTATGAGTTTTCTGATGAATAGCAAGTGAAAGATTTTCCACATTGTCTTTAGAATTGGCATCTCCTCAGTGTGAGCACTTTCTTGTTCAGTCAGGAATAAGGAATCACTGAATAATGTCTTTCCTTCATTACACTGAGACTATTTTTTCAGTGTGAACCCTCTCATGTCTAAAGACTCCATGACTAATGGAACTCTAGCATTCATTTCATCGGATTTCTTCTACAGCAGTGATTAGATGGTTTACCCCAAGAGGGCTCTCCTCGTAGTAAACCTTGGGATGTCTTCTCTACTGTGTCAGGGATGCAGCCCACTCTGAGTTCTCTGTGTATTCTGAGGCTGGAGCTCCAACTGAAGGCTCTTCCACCATGATTACAGGGTCAGGGTTTCTCTCCACATGACTTTCCTGTGGTTTAAAAGGGATAATTTCTGGCTGAAGGCTCAATATCACTGATTACAAACACAGGGTGTCTACTCGGTATGAATTCTCTGGTGTTTATAAAAGTGGGAGCTCTGGGTAAAGGCTGCACCACATGGATTCCAGACATAGGGTGGCTCTCCTGTGAGTTTTCTAGTGTGTATAAGCGTGAGAGCTGCGTTTAAAGGCTTTTCCACATTCATTGTATTTGTAGGCTTTCTCATTAGTGTGAATTCTCCCCCATGACTAAGGTTATGGCTATGACTAAGTGTTTTCTCACATAAATGATATTCCTTGTGGTTTCTCTCCTGTGTGAATGTGCTCATGTTATTGAAGCGTTGGATGGTCACTGAAAGCTCTTCCACAGTCATTCCAAACATAGGGCTTCTCTCCCGTGTGAGTTTATTGGTGTGAATAAAAGTCAGCTCTGTCTCTGCATTACCTTGATAAGGTTCGTCTTCTCCAGTGTGAGCTGTTGGTGTATAAATGCGAGGCTTCAGCTGAATTATTTCCCACGTTCAGCACATTTGCAAGAGTCACTCCAGAGTGCACTCTCTCATGTTGTCTAAGGTTGGAGGGTGACTAAAAACCTTCCACATTCTGAGATCTGCATGGTTTCCCTCTAGTATAATTAGCTTATGTTAATTCAGTGACGAATAACGGCTGAAGTCTCTTCCATTCGGGCTGAAAGTGTAACACACGTGGAGTTAATGTTGTTGTATGTGACATGTCCTCATATTCATTGCATTCAGTGGGCTCTTCTGCAGCATGAAATCCCTGCTATTGACAAGGAAAGAGAGGCTGTTAAAAATTACTCACATAATAATCATTCAGTCATTTCTCTACATGTGACTTCTAGGCGGCTTCCTCAGTGATGGTCTTCATTGAAAATCTCCCCATGTTAGTTACATTCACAGGTAATGTTACTTTGCTGAATTCACACAGATTTTCTATCTGGTAAACCCTCACTTGTCATAGCTTTCTGATTAAGATTTAGGTCTTCTTTATGTTTCAAACACTATATCCATGAGGTATGTTTAATCAATTACCTTTTCATTGAAGCCCAGGTTAGTGTTTGACATGTAATGTCAAAAGACATGGGTCCTCAGATTGTTCCATCCTCCATTAAATTGATAGAAAATCTCCTGGCCACATGTCCAAGGACATGGAGGGCAGAGCTAGGGTTGAGTCTCTGATGTTGCTGATTTCCACATGGGGAGGAACCAAGGTGACTGAGGGCAAGGGTATCCAATGTGGTGGGGGGGCGCAACAGGGAAGGTGGGGCGCTAAAGTCCTGGAATGGGTTTTGGAGAACAAATGACGGTGCCTTTCACCAAGAATTATTAAATGAGAACTTTGCAAGAGGTGTCCTTGATGTGGAGACAGGACTCTCCAGGAGATCATGTAAGGGTTACCTGGGAATAAGTGTTAATCCTAGGAACTGAATATTAATAAAATAATAAGTGAACAGTAAGTGGAATCAAAGTATAACACCCCATAATTTGCATTGTTTTCTGCAAAATGGGGATATTATATCCTCTCCACACGCCGAGTAGCCAATGCAGCCCTGTTCTTGACCATGGGAGGAAAAAGCGTTCCTTCTGTCTGCGCATGCCTGTGGGTAAGGTGGGAGGGGTCACTCCCAACTGAGTGGTTGGGGATTGATGCCTGATATATCTAACAATACTCTGAAAGGCTGGGTTCTCATGGCTGCTTTCTCTTTCCTCAGATTTATCTGCTTGATTTCCGGATTGTCCCTGCATAAGGATGCAGAGGAGGGCAGATGGTGGCAGAGTTCCTGATAATGAAACAACAGGTGAGTAGAAAACTTACTTTGATTCCTGTATTTATCCATCTTTTGCCAAATGGTCAGGTTCCTACTTTGGGTCCGGGTCTTCTAAGTGCACCCAGGAAATATTAACGCCAGTTATGTTCACCACCCTGTTAGGGATATGGCAGGTCAGGGACCAATGTAGAAACACTCTCTTTCCCAACACTTACTTTCACTTGCTCCAGCCTCCATTAAGGCTGTGACCACACAGAAGACAGGAGAGGTTTTTTCCTTCTCTTTTTTGAAACGTCATCCCTTGGGTTCAGTGGCCTCCTTCATCATGTTACTGGCTGCAGTGGACTTAGGAATGCGGTGAACACAGGGGATAGAGAATGACTCAGAACAGAAATCTCTAGGCCAGTGGGGAGCAGACGTTTCATCAGGTGAGTCCTATGTTATAGGTGCTGGGGTGAGTGGGGTTTGGTGAGAGACAGCAATAAAGGATCATTTATTTTTTCTAATTTTAAAAAGATTAACCTTTTACAGACTACTCATTAACATTTTGATAGCTTCAAAAAGATAAAGGTAAGTTCCTTAGCAAAATTATTCACATAACTCTGTTCCTTTGTGTTCTTAACCTTCATTCAAATTAGAAAGTTGAATTCAATGCCTGCAGATTCTTATTTTCTTAATTATGACTGTGTATGGACGAGAAGGGGCATAGTACACAAAACGAAGTGTAGAGCACTGGACAGCAAATGACAGTCTGTGGAGCTCCAAGACCTCACTCCCACACAGATCCATCAGTAAAACAACCAGGATCTGCCTGAATGAGCTGGGATTCTAGCCCAGGGAACCCCAGAAGTGGGAACAATGGGCTTTCTGATCCCACCATTGCCAGCCCTGGTAAGTTTTCCTATTAGACCCGGGGATGTGTGTGTGTGTGTGTGCTTGTGTGTGTGCGTGTGTGTGTGTGTTTCTTCTTCAGGACACCCCTGGACTTGCCGAGTGTGCATCACTGTTTCATGAAAGCTATGCTCATGTGGTGCTAAAGTTATAAGACCCTCTCAGTCTTGTATCTTCCTGCGTTGGATACATAAAATTTCTCTCATAGGTCCAGATGCAAATGTTCAGTTGTCTCCTTGGCTCCTACCTGCAATGGCATGGGGCTGTCTTCCTTGGGAAAGCAGCTCTAGGTTCATGGAGAGAAGAGCTGCACAGGTGTAGTGTGGGCAGAGATAATTGGAGCAACCAAGTGAATTGCTAAGATCTCCTGATAAGGAGGTAAGAGGCTGGGCACTAAGGGAACGCAAGTCTTCAGAGTCAGAGTTCTGACTGCAGAATTCTCCACATTAGCGTGAGGAGCGCATCTCCTTCGCGGCATCCTCCTGCCCAAATCTTCCCAGCCCCGTCCGCTGCTGGGGGCCGGTAGCTCCTAGGCGGACGGGCCGAGACGAACTCTAGCGTTTGGGCGGTCGGAGCTGATCCGTCGCCGTCCAGCGATCAAAATCCATCGCGCTGACGTTCAAGCCCGTTGTCGGGAGCCATCTGGCGGCCGCTTTTATATTGTCCCTTCCCTCCTGAGCTTTGGCGACCTTCGCGAGGGATGTGACTCGCCCTCCAGGCGCGGGCCAGAGCTCCGGGAGGCCGGCGACGCTGGCGGCGACCATGCCGGTGCTGCGGAGTGGTGGGCGCCTTCTGTTCTCACCAGAGATTGAATGTGGAGAGATGTATGTTGTGGGGCCGAGGCTGAGCTCTCTTGCAGGTTGTGGATGAGGTCTGCGCCGGTCGACCAGCATTCCCTGGTGCCCCTTGGCCCGCGGAGACCTCACGTCCTGTTACGTGTGGCCAGGAGAGGTTGTCTGTGAACAGCGTCGTACACCGTGTGTCACGATTCGTCGGTGCCTCCTCGCTGACTTGGGGGCCCAGGTCCATACTGTTGCAGCCTTGGCGTTGGGGCTGCTCAACAGGGGCCACTTCAGTTTCTCCGGGTTCCACGCGATGCGGTCACGGGGGCGGGTATCGCCCTGAGGCAGGGGCATGGGATGCTTGTCAACAGACGGGATCCACCCGGCAGATTGAACCAACGTCTACGCGGGGAGCTCCCTTCCCCACTCTTTGGTCGCCTCGTCAGCGTGGCGCTTGCGTTTCCAACCTGTTCAGGTCCCCTCACCGCGGACTGTCGAGGGCAAGCGTGTAGGGCGCTCATGGAGGGCCGGCAGTTCTTCCTAGGCTTCCGTGGTCGTTGGTAGTAGCCGTTTCTCTTTGTGAAACAGGGCCCGCCCGGGGCATCCGTGATGGTCGGGAGGAAATACGAGCCAGGCCGCGGTCCTGGGTCGGCGCGGTTGTCGGTAGCTTCTCTGAAGAAGCTCTGCAGACAGTAAACGACCTATAGACGAGCGGGCGCAGGGGAGGACCTCCCAGGGCGAGAAATGAGACCGATGGTGGCCTGGGTCGAGGACGGGTGTCAGGGTCGTGGTGGTGCGCCTTCGCCCGTGTGCGATCTGGATACTTCCTGTTGAAGTTCACAGCAGTTGCACGTCACTTGACGTCTGCAGCGGCAAGGTCGACCAGATGGCCAGATTTCGGTATTGGGGCAAGAAGAAACTTTAATGAATTGAAATTCTTTTTGTTGTGAGATTCATTACAATGTGAACATTAGTGAAATAAGAAATCCTAAGATTTACAGTAAACCCACATTACTGTAATAATTACTATCGTTTGCAGCTTTTTTCACAAAGTGTTTATGAAATTTAAAATATATTTAGTACATTTTTTTGCGATACAAGTCTGCTAATGAGAAAAATGGAATTCTTTGGCAAGGGGGATGCCATTTAACTTATTACAGATTCCTATCATCAAAATTTCAATTGTTAATGCTGACTTATAAGGAGATTTTGCATGGTTTATGTATTTCATATTTGAAAATTCTTTTCACACAGATATGTACTACCAAATACTGCAGTTCATGAGTGTGTGATTTTAATTGACCATATTCATTGTCTGGAAGGAATTTATAAAATTCTGTTTGATTCTTCTATTGATATTTGCCTTTTAGTATGTCATTATATTGTCCATTAGTCATTGACAATTCTGTCTGCAGTTAATTTTAAAAACATTGATTCAAGTTTCTCTATCCACAGAGTATCTGATTGCTTGAAGATAATGAAGGAGGGTTTTGGGATGCAGAATTTTCTAAAACCACCTGGAAGCCTGGGAACCTCTCCCTCCAACCACAAGGCCCTGCCCCACACCCTGCAGCAGCCAATGTGGAAAATCACACTCCAACCACCGCAACAATAGTCCCCAAGTGTCAGGACTTGGACAGTGACTCACAGCTTCGCCATTTTCATTCCTTTCCATGTAGAATCAAATGCAGGGAAAGCCAAATATGTTCCCTTAAGTAATCACTTAGGACGACCCTCTTCCTATCAACTTGTCTCCAGCCTCCTCACATCACAAGCTCTGGGGAGCACATGCCTTCCTTTTTTTGGTCACCAGAAAGTGTCCCCACTCTTATGTGCCCTGAGTCTCAGCCTGATGTGAGTGGTGGTGGCTGACTCCTGTGCTCTATAGACAAGTTCTGAGTAAATAGTGCTTGTTCTCATTTGGGGTGTGTGTGTGTCTTTTTTCATATCTACAGAGCTTAGGATGGCAGGAAGCAAATAAAACTCATGATAATGTTTCCCATGTTATTTTAAAAATCACATTTATTAATCACCATTTTTTAAGTTGAGACATAATTCACATACTATAAAATTCACCCTTTGAAAAGTGTAGAATTTAGTGACTTATAATCTATTCCCAAAGTTGTGCAACCATCAGCACTAATACCAGAACATTTAATCACCTCAAAAAGAAACCCCATCCCTATTAATCTCTTCTATTCCACCTATGCTCAGGCCGTGGCCACCACAAATCTGCTTTCTGTCTCTACGGATATGCCTATTCTCAATATTTCATGTGACTGGAATCATACAATATGTGCCTTTTATGTCTGGCTTCTTATACTGAATATCATGCTTTTGAGGCTCATGCTTTAGAATGTATCAGTAATGTATTCCTTTGTTTGGCCTAAGAATTTTTCTTTTTAAGCCATAAGGTTTTACGTACATTCACATGCCACCAGGGTTTTTGGAGTTTTTTTTTTTTTTTGTAAAATATATATTTTCAATTTTTTTTAATTTATTAATTTATTTTTGGCTGCATTGGGTCTTCGTGGATGCGCGAGGGGTTTCTTTGTTGGTTGCGGTGAGCGGGGGCTACTCTTCATTGCCGTGCGCGGACCTCTCATTGCGGTGGCCTCTCTCGTCGCGGAGCACCGGCTCTAGAGTGCAGGCTCAGTAGTTGTGGCACACGGGCCTAGCTGCTCCGCAGCATGTGGGATCTTCCTGAACCAGGGATCGAACCCGTGTCCCCTGCATTGGCAGGCGGATTGCTAACCACTGCGCCACCAGGGAAGCCCCATATTTTCAATTTTAACCATTTAAAGTCTACAGTTGACTAACATTAAGTACTGCTTCCCTGCCTGGTCCCAACATACCCCCACTCACCTGGAGCTTCCAGTAGGCCCAGAGGACACAAGCCCAGCCATGCTGCCCTTCCTTGGAAACACCAACGTCATCCATCATAACCATGACCCCACTATTAGTGACCCTCATTGTAGCAAAAAGAACCCCGGACATGGATAGACTCTAGTGAAGAGGGCAGCTGCCACCAGGCAAGTTGTTGTGCTTGGGACAAGGAAGCAGTGCCCTGCGACCTGCATTTCACCCTGGGACCCCATGAAGTACAGTGCTGGTCTCCTGAGGGCATATTCTGCTGAGGTCCCTGCCACGCCCCTATGGAGGAGAACCAGTGAACCCTTAGGGACATCTCTTGTCATTCTTTTCTGCCTTCCTTCCTTTCTTTCTCTTTTTCTTTTTCCACCCGGAAGAGGTAAAGCTTGACAAGAAAATAGTAAATGACTTTCTAGACCATCCATATTTCAGGGCTGTCTCATGGACCTGTCCTTATTTTCTCAATAAAAACCCTTTAAGGAACTAAGATGTGCTATGTGTTCCATGCACGCTCACCTGTGTGCCTTCCCCTCACAGTCCTTCATCTTCCCTTCCCTCTTCCAACACTTCACTCCACTGTGGGGGCTTATACAAGGGCAAAGATTGCTGTGAGTTCCAGCATAGTGTCTGCCTCACCCCCTTCATGACTGTCTTGCTGACTCAATAGCCTTTGTTCTGGCTGCTCGGGAACCCTTGTCTGTCCTCTGCTCAGGGACACTGCTCATCGTTAGCAACACCCAACTGTATTCCCCACTGTTCAGGCCCTGGGAAATCGGCTGTCCTGACCTGGGACAGCTTTAAATATATGAAATTGCTACCTTCCACCTCTGGTGTCAGAAGACTGGGTGTGTGGCCCAAGGCTCTCGGAAGTGTTTTGCATCCTCCCAGAATCTCCTCTCACCTCCCTAAGAAACTCTACTACAAGGATACCTCCAACCAACACCCTCCATTAGGTGCTGAGCTGTCAATATTTCCAGCCCAGAAAGACCACAGCCTGTGCTTTGCAACAGGGAAAACCCTCCCCTCTACCTCCAGTCCATCCAAGTGTCCCCACCGTTCCTCAGCTCGCACAGCCCACAGACGGTTTCTGAGTCTGTACAGCAGGCGAAGTCCCATAGGTGTCAGGTCCTGAGTCTCTTCCAGCTACCATGTTCCACTCAAACCTACATGAAGAGTCCACGGTCCTCTGGGAGTGCAAGGGCCCCTCCCATGTGCCTCTTCTGGCACTGTTGCTGGATCTCCTTCCTCCTTAAGTCAGGGGAAAGAGCTTGGTTTCTCTGGGCCTGTGAGTGGGGAAGTGTAGGAGGAGAGGAGCGGCCTAGAGTCCAGCCTATTCTGCATCCTGTGGGCCCATGACTCTGGTGGGTGGAAGCAGAGGGGGTAATGGGACAGCGAGGCTCTTGGTCTGCTTAGTCGCTCGGGATTTAGGGCACATTCAAGTGGAGGCTGAACCTAGTGGAGCATGTTGGTCAACAAGCAATTTCTGCATGTGTAGGAGCTGAACCAGTTCACCAAGCTCTCTCAAAATTAATAAACACTCTTACTTCTGGCAACAGGGGAAGGGCAGATGATGTTCCAGTAAACTCCTCTTTAACCTCCTGGGAACATTCTGACAGGGTCTTTGAATATAGAACAAATGTCTGCTTTGGTTAAGAAGACATTGGGTGATTTGAAGGTACATTCTGGTAATGTAGAAAACTACAGTACTTCAAAATTAAAATCCTATTTTATGATTTAGAATCTACTGTACTTAGATGACTGATTGTTTAATGAAAATTGTTTAATGAAGGCATTGGTAAAAATAAAAGCTGAGAGCTACAGAGGTTTTTTTGTTTTTTGTTTGTTTGTTTGTTTTTGTTTTTTTTTTTGCATTACCTGGACCTCTCACTTTTGGGGCCTCTCCGGTTGTGGAGCACAGGCTCCGGAGCTGCAGGCTCAGCGGCCATGGCTTACGGGCCCAGCCGCTCTGCGGCATGTGGGATCTTCCCGGACCGGAGCACAAACCCGTATCCTCTGCATCGGCAGGCAGATTCTCAACCACTGCGTCCCCAGGGAAGCATGAGAGCTAAAGAGTTTTAACATTACTTTCTATTTTCATAAATTTTACATTATAGTCTAAAACTGTGGCATGCTTACCTATTTGTCCATCTATCTCTCCTTCTCCCTCTCTCCGTAGTGTTAAGATGTTCGTCACTATTTGGTAGGTGCCAATTCTTCTGCAACACGCACACTGCATTGTGTAGGAGAAGTGGTAACGTTTGTTCACAGGAGTGTAAGTGAGGAGGTGATGCGCGGGCGGGCTGGGCCACTGCAATGTGGTGAAAGAAGGACAGGCATTGTCCACGGGGGTTGGCCCCTGGACCCTAGGCTCCTGCTTTTATCCAGACATCTGGGGCACCCTGATTCACTCTTGACCTAGTAAACAAGGAGCCTAGAATATCTCTGTGAGCAGCCCTGGCCAGGAGCCCTTCACATACTTCTCTCCATTTACATCGTGGGCATGGAGTTCTCTCAAAGATCTTCAAAGTTCTCAGTTCTTCTGATTTCTATAGTCTTCGCTTTTCTTCATGCCAAGGATGTCACTAAGTAAATCAGCCTATGTATGATTAATATGAACATATAGTGTTGATATATTAAAATAATATTAGTATATCATATTTAACATTTTATTTACATTATATGTACATTTATTTATATAGTATTATTTTATTATAATAAATTAAATTAATAAATATAAATAAGCTATTAATATGAATATATATTACACCTGTGACCCAGGATTTGCCTCCTGGGTGCTCAGCTCTTCCCACTGAGCCAGACTGTTTGCCTGAAAAAATGAAGACTTCAGGGCAAAGGGAAATGTGAGGGGGAGGTGGGCAGAGAAGACCCAACCTGCAGTCACAGTGAAGAATGAGGTGTGTTCTCAAGACCAGCTTGAAGCACACATTCGTAGTGAGGGGAGTGGATGCAAACACTGTTGCCCGCCCCGTGCGCCCCGTCTGGAGTGGAGAGGGGAGGAAGCGTCCTCCAGGTATTTCTTCACCGGCTCCTCCCACCTGACCCCCTCTCCTCCCCAGTCTCTACTGTGACACTTGTTTTTTGACACCTGGAGGTGAATTTAACCCTCCCCCACTGTTCTCCTCCCTCCTGTCTCTCTTTTCTTTCCCTTCATTGAGGCTCTCAGGCTTGCTATCAGGTTGGCTGGGGGCCACAGCCAGTCGTAAGCACCTTCCCTGCAGCCAGTGAGCTGGCCTTGCCCCATCTTCCTCCTTTTAGAGCTGTGATAACTGGGTACCTGCTGTCACTAGAGACTTTCCCTGCTGTTATTCTCCCCTCGCCAGGTGGTCGGATGCGCAGGACAACTAAAGGCGACTCTGACTTTCCCCGGGTGTGCATGGTAGCACCTATTGTAGTTTGCTAAGGCTAGCCACCTAAGCACAGGCTGTGCGTTGTTTTAAGATATAGCCCAAAAATACAATAAGAAAAAAACTCCCCTGATAAGGTTGGCGTGACTAAATATATTCAGAACTTCATTGAGCCTATTCTCATACACTCAATTTACTACGGCTTTAGAGGTTTCTAATTTCTAGTCAGATTTGCAAAGATTGGTCACTGGGAAATTTATTAGCTGTCATTGTATTCCAGATGGCAGAGTAAACAGGGACTAAAGGTAGAAACACCTGCAAAATACCTAATATGGTCAAAATTGTCCGACTACTTTTAAAATGTTATTGATTAACCATCCAGACAAATGAGAAATGCCAGGGAAAAGTCAAATAGAGACATGTATTCATTCAGCCAAAAAGATGAACGAAGTGAGAGGTGAGGTGAGGAAGCTGGCCCAGTGTGGGCGGTGGGACCAGGCAGCTGTGGCGGCAGCTCTACCACGTCCTTCACGGGGCTGCTCTCTCAGCCCCCCAGACGGGCAGCTTTTCTTGGTAAACTCAGTGTAAGGATATCAGCCATTCATCAGGCACTTCTTTGGCTTCACACGTGAGCAGGACCCTTGTAGCTGCAAGGTTTACAAATTAGATCCTCTGCAATGGCTAGTCTGTGTTCTGTGCTCTCCTCAACTGAGGCTGCTTCTGGTGTCTATCACAGAACCTATAACACGTCCTGAGTGTCCAGGCTTACAGCGGTGCTGCTTGAGACTGGGCTGTGACATTTCCGTGTCTGGCATGTAGCAGGCATTGAATGAATATTTATTGGGGACAAGGAGGCTAAACTGCACAAGCATCTACTCCTAAGCTGCTTCACACAGCTTGTGACTGCAGCTGAGCTCCAGAGACCTCACTGCCTGTGGTGGGGGCTAAAGCTCTCACAGCTTGTTTCATCTGCATGTTGCTTTCCCCCTGATAATATGATCCTTTTAGCTTCTCCTCCTAGAGTTTTGCATAGACCAGGTGAGAAAGACCAAAGTTGTTCCAGTCTTGTGTCAGGCTTTTAAAGCTCAACTACACTGAAAGCTCATGAGAGGTACAGTATCCCGTGCGGGTGACTTTCAACAAGAGTTGTCACAGTGGCACTAACCTCAACAAGTCTATTCACTTTTTGTATAGAGGTTTTAGTCCAATACTCTGCTCAAAAAGTTCAGAAGGCACATTTTGTGATATTTAAGCCCTTTGCTCTTGCTCTAGGGAAAGATTTCTCAACCTGGGGATTAACGGCATTCTGAGCTGGATAACTTTTCGCTGTGGGAGATGTCCTGTGAGTTCTGTGATGTTGAGCAGCAGCCCTGGCCTCTACCCACTAGCATCTCCTCAGGCGTGACAACCCAGAATGTCTCCAGTTACATCCACTAGTCCTCTGGGGATAGGGGATTGAGGAAAAATTCCTCCAGCTGAAAATTTTTTCTCAAGTGGCACCAGTAGATTGCAAGGAGAAGCAAAACGACAACAACAAAAACAACAACAACAAATGACTCACCAACTTGCCCAGTGATGGAATTATGACAAACTAAAGAATAGGCTTTCCTTGTGTAGTATCTTCAGGCTATTTTTGGATACTTCTGTGCAGAGCTGACTCGAAGTCCTCCATCCCTTAGTGGTATTTGGCCCAAGGCCCCAAGATGTCTTTACCTAAAGTGTGTTTAATGTCACATTTGTTTAATATATTCCCCCAGATGTGCCCCTCTGTGTGCCTGTCTCAACAGCGTGTATCTACTTAGATTACACAATGTGAGAAAATAGAATCCTCATTATTTCAATAGCCTCCAGGGTAACAACGCACAATGAACTTAAACTAATTTTACTGATAATAGTGAGACTTTGCTACCAGAATATGTAGTAAATATTAGGAAACAATCTATTTTACAGTAATAATTCAAAATGAAGTTAAAGAAATTTAATCATCATGACTGTTTACCACCAGAATCAGGTAGTGTAGCATGTTAGGTGGTGCAGCAGGGTGAAGATGACAAGACAAATATCTCTAACGTGTTCCCCACTTACTCATCTCTAATATATGGGGCACCACTCAGGGTGCACACGGATGTGCCACCCACACCTCTGGCCCAGAAAACACTCACTGCCCAGCTGCTGGAGTGCCATCAACAGGCAACTTCCAGCCAAGATCCCCTCAGGCAGCCTCAACCATGCATGGGACCCTCTCAGGGCTGCCACACTCAATGGTCAAGTGCAAAGGGGCACTTACAACACCTGTGATGGCCACATATGCTTCAGAGCCCCCATGGGCTGAGCCAAGGCTTCCTCGGGGCCGGACACCTGCTCAACTATGCCATCTGGCCAATCCTGCTCCCTCTCTGCCCTGTCACAGAGGTTGACACCTAAGTTGCACTCTGCTTGCCAAAATCCATGTTAACATTCCCTTCCAGAGAAACTGACTTGTGACGGGGGGAAAGCAGTGATGAGGGGGAATTGGGAGCTAGACTGCTCCACAGTTGGAAGTAACAAGGACCCCTCCACGGGCTAGGTGGGGCACCCATAGTGTCTGGAATAGGCGATGGTCCAGGTGTAAAAACTCTCACAGGTGACAGGGTAGTAATTGCTAGTCACCATCGAAACAAGAAGAGGAGCTTCTGGGTAGAAAGAAAGCAGAAAAAGCTGAACCCCCCACCCAGACCGAGGATTTTGATAAAGATATTTTCACATATTGAGGTATGGGGACGTCGTCTGGCTTATACAGGAGTTAACTTGAGTGTTATGCATACTAGAATAGCCTGCGTGTGGCCTATCAAACATACATTGTGCTTCTGCTTTAATTATTAAAGAAAAGAGTGCATTGACCAGAAGTAAAGAATGTCCATGTTAAAAATAAAGATGAAATGCCTCCTTTCCTGGGATGCCAATGCTGAAGCTCCTTCAATAATAAGCCTCATTTCCCAGGTGCCAAGGCCATGCTGACTTGCTGTGTATGAGCTGATCTGTTTTTTGTTTGTTTGTTTGTTTTGTGTTTGCCTTTTTCCCTGAAACCTTAAAGGAATGTATCCCTCACTTTTTTAATGTTCTTTGTTCAGAAAATATATAAAATTGTACTGAAAACTATGCTTACCTGGGACAGTTCTTCAGAGCTATCTGAGGGGTTGTCTTCCAGGCTATAGTCCACAGTTTGGCTCAAATCAGATGCTTGTCTATTCCTATTATAGATTGCTTATTGATTATTTTCATCAACAATTTATTAGTTAAAGTAGCCAGGCTCCAAGTCCCAGACGAGGTTAGTCAGCCACTCACCAGAGGTCTGCTAGCCCGTGGGACGTTAGCGCCGTGAGAGGGACCCTAACTTGGTACTGGAATTCAGGAGGATGCCCCTGAGCGTTGAAGCCCACACTCTTCTGATCCCTGTGTGCCTGCAGAAATGGCCAACCGTCCCTGTGTAGACCAGGTGCCGCCCCTCCATCCGGTTCTTGCAACAAGAATGAGTGCTTGGTCCCTTCTTACTGCTCAACTTCCACCCTTTCAGCTACCAGCCCTAGGGAGAAATTGGTAACCCCAAAGAACACCCCAAATTGCCTCAGTGCTCATATGAATAGTCGGAGGAAGTAGTTGAAGGAGCAGAAGGAGTGAGATTTCCCCAGAGCTGGAAAAGTGAGGCCAGATGTGTCACCTGTGAGTAACGACCCCAGCTGCCACCATCCCTTTTGCCTTCCAGGTGTAGGGGGTCTGCGGGATCCTTGCTAAGTCTATTTTTCGCCATTCCCGGCCCTTCCCTATCATCACCCCTTCACCTTGAAACATGTTCAAGAAATTTGATTAAAAAGAAAATGTGTTCAGCTACATCCAGTGGAAAACCTGCTATTATGGGTATTAAGAACAAGTAGAACCATTCCCAGGCATTGAACCATGGCTTCACCTAATCGTGCCTAAGAAGGAACCAGTTAAAAGAGTGGTATGCTATGAACAGAAAGAAATCTTTACAGTGACTGGAGAGTTATTCTATTTAGAAAAAGAGAGGGTCTTTTTATCCAACCCCAAGGTTATTCCACACAGAAAAAGATAAAAAAAGACGCTTTTTCCACACCAACAGGTGGATAAAGGAGCCATCAAATTTGTACTCAAAGGAGTTGATATCACGTGTCTACACTTAGCTTCTCGAGGAGCTAAGCTTTGCTCTGCTGCAGCAGATAGGATTGTTGCAATTGAGGCAGAAGGAAAACAGCTTGCTCTGGGTGCTGCAGTCGTGAAGATGTCTGCAGATGATGCTGAGAAAGTCAACACAGCAACTGGCATTGAAACATGTATTATATAAAAGGTGGGCTGTGGCACGTAAAAGCATATAAGTAAGTCTCAGATGGAATGCACTTGGGCTCCACATGGATGTGGTGCAATATCTGTGTTTGTGTGTGTGTGTGACAGCATGACTACAATGCCCCTGTGATTATGCTGAATAAATTCTACACATGCAGAAAAGAGAACCCAACAAACAAACAACTGTTGCCGCCTTGCTCGGAAAGAGTGCAGACCAGCTGCCTCTGTGTCCTCTCCTGGCCATCAGGCTATAACTCTCCCAAAAGAGCTTCATGACCCAGCCAGTGTGCTGGTGGGGCTGCGAGAAGACAAATGGGACTGAATTCTCAGTGTGTCACCTGAGGTGCCCTCATGTGAGCGTCTGGACAGGACCGAGCATGTAAGAGTCAAGTGTAGGGGCACTGAACTGGCTGGAGGATTTTCCTCTCGACATCCCTGCGGAGTCAGAGCCCCTCTCAGCCCTTCATGTTGGAGAAGGGAGACGATGAGATGCCTCAGCCCCTACACACGGACAGGCAGCTCCCGGCTCCTGCGGACTTCCAAAGCCTCATGCTATGAACTAACTTGTAATAACTTTGTTTTTGTCATTAATGTACTAGATATTTTTAGTAGCATTAATCTGAAAACAGGTTATTACCACCGATGTCAGTAATGGAATTAGCTGCGCTAGAGATAACCTACAGTTTAACCTAAAGTTTACAATGAAGTTTTCGCCACAAAGTTTTAAGGAATTCAAGACGAAACTAGAATAAGACAAGACACCACAGAAACTGCTTGGTTTCTGGGCTTTATATTCACTTTAAAGAAAATTATCTCTGAAAACTTAGAAACGTTTAATTATGCATATTGTTATTAGCATGAAGGTGAGAGATAGAAATGAAATATGAACCTGGATACGCTTATAGCAGTATTATGTGGTTCTGTGGAAAGCTTTCTGCAGTGTTCTCAAATAGCAATGGAAAACCCCAAAGCAGGAAATGGTGACACATCAAAGTCATGCTGTTACCTGACAAAAGCAAGCTGCAAGGCAACACACAGTATTTAAGACAAGTAAAAATGAAACTTTATTATCTGTGAGTAAATAAAAGTATATTTGAAAAAAATTTTTTTAAGTTGTCAGAATACATACAAATGAACCATGGATACCTTGATACGTATGAACGAGAAATTGTACTTTTCCTCTGAAGTATTCAGGGGTTTTTTTGTGTGTACTTGAAACTCAGGATGAACTTGAACAAGAGTGTACACTGTTTGTATTTAAAAACACGCGCACACACACACAATTTTACATGTGATAACAGAAATGTTTTGTCATACAGCCTAGAGTCAAGTCAAATAGTAAGTTACGTGGAAGAGAATGGTTTTTTTTTCATTGATAAGTTTTTTTTGTTGTTGTTGTTTTTATTTTTTTTAAATTTATTTATTTATTTTTGGCTGTGTTGGGTCTTCGTTTCTGTGCGAGGGCTTTCTCTAGTTGTGGCAAGTGGGGGCCACTCTTCATCGCGGTGCGCGGGCCTCTCACTATCGCAGCCTCCCCTGCTGCGGAGCACAGGCTCCAGACGCGCAGGCTCAGTACTTGTGGCTCACGGGCCTAGTTGCTCCGCGGCATGTGGGATCCTCCCAGACCAGGGCTCGAACCCGTGTCCCCTGCATTAGCAGGCAGATTCTCAACCACTGCGCCACCAGGGAAGCCCGAGAATGGGTTTTTATTTAAGGATTAGAGACAGAACACACTCGAAGAACAAATAATAAAACCCTAACAGCACAGTAGTCACTAGAACATTCCTTGAGCACTCGCTGGGTTTAAGCCAGCTTGGAAATCAGTTATTTGTCTAAACTAAGTGAGAATTTATGCCTGGTTCCTAGAAAGCATATGTTTTAATTAACTTGGCTGCCAGTATCTCTCCAGGGAAGAAAATATACATTTTATTTTCAAACCTCGTCTGGGCCTGTTCTATCATGGATTGGTCCATTAAAAACAAAACACCCAAATCAATATTTTAAAATACTATTTTTGCTTACCTGAAATCTTCCTCCTTTTTAGAGCTTTTTCTTTTTCTGTCATCTGTTCAACACAGTGTAAAGTAAATACAGTCGAGTCCACAGCAGGGGCCGCTACTCAGGAGGCTCGGGGCTTCGGACATCACTAGGAGTTGAAATGGCAAAGAGCATGTTTGATGCAGAGCCCTAAAGGCATTTTGGTACTGGATAATCTGCATCTACAGAAAGCACATGATAGCCTGATACTGTTTCCTACATCTGCCACAATTTAAAATAATTTTCTAATGTTTTATTTTCTGTAACCTGAGATTGGGAATGTTGGGGAGAGGGTATAAATATAACTATTTATGTAACTCATTCTAAATAGAGTATAATTAGAAAGTATAATTAGACTTGAGTCTAATTCCCCTTCATATCCTAGTTTCTGTGGCTCTCAGTAGATAAGGCTCAGGTTCCAAACCCAGCTCATTTCTACAGACTGGACAGTAGGTGGCACCATCAGCCAGTTTAAAAAACAGTTCACTGGTTTGGTTTGTTGTTAACCAGTTTACCACACTTGAGCAGGAACCTAAATAGTTTTGTGCATAAGTGCATTAAGTCCTGGCCATTGTCACGGGAGAATAATCCTAGAAGAGCACAAAGCCATTTAAATAGATCTGTATGAAGTATTTACAAATAACCACAGGAAGAGACTTTGCCTCTCTGTAGATCGAGATTATCCAATAATTAAATGCGTTTAGGGTTTGTGTCATAAATACTCGTTGCCACTTTAATTTCTGGTAATGAGAAAAGTCTGCCTGTGACCATCCCTAAACTAGTTTGTCCTTTGACCCTGGCCAGACACATAGACTTTATATATTTAGGTTTTCTTGTCTGGGGGAACAAAAAAACTTGACCTAGCTGCTCACAAGTGGAAAACAAAGTATTAGACCTTAAAATGTTCCAGTAGAGTGCAGATCAAACACTCCCAATTCTAGACACTTCATAGAATGTTTTTAAACCTTTTCAGCCACCACTTGCTCTTGACTCAGAAAGCTTACTTTACTTGGTACTGTTCACAATGGAAATGTGTTGAAATCACTGCAGCTATGTTCTACTCCAGTGCACAAGGATCTCTACAGACTAGGAACAGTGCTAAAATATTCTGAAAGGGTAAATCCAGGGCATTTAATTTTATTTGAATAAAAACCTGTGCACAAACACATTTTATACATGACTTCAGGGAGGCCACAGGCTCCCTGGGCTCCCTAAGCCCCTCAGATTAAGATCTCCTGACCTGGGAGTGAAAGAAAACAAACGCACCCCTACCACCTTCCCCATTCAGACCTCTGGTCCCACCCCAGCCACACCCTTGGGAAGGCAGGTCGGCACTCAGCACACGTACTGTCCCAGCTGCAAGGCAGTCAGACGTGTTATACGAAGCAGATCCACCACAGAACACCTCTACTTCCTACATCCTCCTGGCCCAGAGGAGATTTAGAAAAAGCATGGAGGAGAACATCAACTCAGCAGAGCAGTCTCGAAGCACAAGGGAGTGCAGAAACAGGAAGCACAAATAAGCCCAGGGAATGACTGACTTCTGACGGTTTTGTTGATAACAGATCTGGGTGAAGTTTCCCTGCTCCCTGCTGATGGCATCTCTGTATCTGCAGGCACTTTCTCTTTGCCTCGCAGTGAAATGCAACTGCTTGTCAGAAGGCCGATCTCTTCTGTCATCCATAGGTCGCCTTCTCGCGGCTGTCACCCCTGTAACCCTGGACTGTATGCTGATTGTTCCATTGGTTGTTAACACTTCTATAAATGGAGATCTAACTGCCAAGTGTTCAAAATCCCAGTGGTCTGTCAGGTCCCACAACGAATTCACTCCCCAGAGTCATGTCTGAAGTAGGTAAAAATGCCACAAACTCAGGATTGAAGATATTACTGTGGGAACATGAAACAAATTTAGAACCTTAGAAAGTCTAAATGTAAAGGTATTTGTTTTCCTTTAAAGTCTGATAAGAAAATGACCCTCTTGCTTATCTTGTCTAAAGAATAAAGATGGACAGGTACTTACTGAAGATAAGCTACATATTTGAGATTGAAGAATGGAATTAAAAGAGAATTGTCTCATGCAGAATAAATACTCGGGTTTGAGAATTTGAGAGGAAAAAGAAATGGATTCAAGAAAAGATCTTATTATTAGAGCTGAGACCATAAGCGATTTAGTCAAATTTCTTTTTCTGAAGGCCAGATCGCCTTGTACACACTTGTACAGACACAAGGCTGCAACTTTCTTCTCCACTGATCTACAGAGGGGTCCACAGCCACCACTCCAGACCACCGCATTGTGCAGCACTCAAGATGCGCAGGACTCTCTCCTATGTATCCCTGGGGAGCGACTCCCAAATGGTCCATCCACTGGGCCGAGCTCTACATGCTTTTAAACACCCTTTAAACCTCTGAAGAGAGCTCTCCTCTCTTCCACATGAAATATCCCCTCACATCTCCTCACTGTTAACATGGCTGCTGGTTTTACAATCAGGCTTAAGATATGGTCTCCTGACTAATATTTCTTATTATAATAAAGGCAACGGTTTTATACAATATCTTACTGGCATTATTAATATGTCAGATGCAGAGAAAGAATTCAAGTATTAAGGCAAATAATTGTCCTCCTAGCCTTATGAATTATCTAAGTATTGTCTCAACTGATAATGAATGTACAGAGTCTTTTCATAGGGAAAAATGGGGAAAAAGGTAAGAAAATTAGATCAAGCTTAACTCATAAAATTAGCAGCGGTAGATGTTCTTTGAAAGGAAGAACACAAAGGATTATGAATCAGAAAACTGTTTCCAAAGTGAAAGAAAAGAAGCAAAAGCCACCAGAAAATTCTCATGAGTAGACATTTTAGGGAAGCCAGATAATCTTTCTGGAAAAACAAATTGGACTTTCATTCAGTTGGTAGAAATCGTGCTATAACTTTTAATCTTTAGAGATTTAAAAAGAATTTAATGTCCGCATTTATGAGAAGTTGATAATATGTGTAGAAGGTTCAAGAACCTATAAATATTAAATACTTTATGTTGTATTCTGTCACCCGCCCTTGCCCAGGACCCCTGTCTTCAAAGTTAGCCACTGTGGTTGATTTTCCAGGTATCATTCCAGAGTGTCTTTTTATGGGTATACAAGAAAATGTGAATATATATTTTCCTTCACTCCACATTTTAATACATAAGTAGTTGTATAATGTTTCATTACATCTTCCTTATATTCAGTTGAAAAATATCTGGGGGAAAAAACTTCTATCAGGACGTTGTTTCCTACAAAGCAGTCCACTGAGTGGATGATGTACTATAATGCATGTTGCCAGTCCATATTGGGATAAACACTAATATTCAACCATCTTTTGACATTACAAACAATGCTGCAATGCATAACTTTGGCTTATGTTATTCTACTGCTAAAATCTGTATAGGATAGTTTCTAAAGGATTTGTAGCCTAAAGTATTTCTAACTGAAATAACATTTGATAAGATGTTACCAGTAAGATAGCAGGTACTGAGTTTTTCTGAGGAACCTAGAAGTGGTCATTTCTCTTTATTTTATTATAAATTCAACCTCTCCTCTACCAGATTTCTCCCCGATCTGTGTTTGAAAACATTTTCCAACCTCTTCTACCCTTGTGACTTCTCTATAATCTGTTCCTCTTCTTAGCAGTGTCATTCATTCTCATGCCCACCACAGCCTGACATGGTCTCTAACTGCTGTCTGCTCGTCTCTCTTTGTCCATCATTGCTCAACCCACTCCACTGGAGAAACACTCAACATGGCCAGACATCTTGTTGAGTATGAAAAAATGGATCATGGATGATTCTGACTCACTGAGCCTGGATGAGAGGAGACATCCAGAGGGGACTTTAAAGTAGCTGGGGAAGGTTTCATCCATGGTCATCATTCAGGGGAAGGTGCTACTGAGACTTTACATAGGAGCAGGAGAAGACAGATTTAGATGCAAGTACTTTCAGTGGCCCAGAAATTACAGGTGAACTGAGAGGAAGGGACTCCAAGGGAAGAGCAAGGGAGAGAACACAGTGAGTTGGGAGGTCCAGGGGGCGATAATTTGAGGGGCAGGGCATCCAAAAGGAAGGAGCTACCCAGAGAGAGAACTCCACCACTGCCTGATTATCCCTCTGAGTCTCTGTCGAGTACTAATCTGAGCACACACAGGTGAAATTTCGCAAGGCTGGGAAGGAACAGTTTCTGCAGAAAGAACAATTACTGGAGAACTGTACATTAAATAATTTCCAAAGTTCATGTATGGCTGAGAATCCTCACCAGCCAGAGTGAAGAAACCTCCTTGAATACATGGGGCATTCAATTAAGACACCAGAAATTGTGCATATTAGAAGTGGAACTAATCACAAGCCCTAGCATAAAGGATACTCTAGGATACTCTAGAACTGCACTAACAAACCTTAAAAATGAGACTTCAAAGGGTCTAAGTGATATGCAAGTAATCGTTTCCTACCAGAAAAAAAAAATTTAAATTAACACTTTAAAAAACATAGAAAAAAGCCCCACTTCTATCACCCAGGAAACTCCAAGGGATTTAGGGGCATTGTGTGAGACCCCAGGTCAGATACACACACACACACACACACACACACACACACATATATATACTGCAACTACATTAGAATGTTCAAGAAATTGACTACTTTCTGGAAAAAATATGAATTCTCAAGACCAATATTTAAAACAACTAAAACAAAAGAAAAATAAGCTAGAAAGCACATAAAATAAAGTTTTTCAACAATTACTTCTGAAAATCTTGTATGGGTTATACAAGTAAAAAAAAAAACAGCTGACTACAAAAGTAACAAATAATTTCAGAGAATCAAGAATAGAAGAATAGAGGAAATCTGTATTTTGTGAAAATAATTTAACCCTGATATCAGACATAAATGGTGTAAAACAAAACCACACACCAATTTTATGTGTTGGTGGGAATGTACATTGATACAGGCACTATGAAAAACAATATGGCCATTCCTTAAAAATCTAAAAATAGAACTATCATATGACCCAGAAATCCCACTACTGGGCGTGTACCCTGGGAAAACCATAATTCAAAAAGACACATGCACCCCAATGCTCATTGCAGCACTATTTACTATAGAAAGGGCATGGAAGCAACCTAAGTCTCCATCAACAGATGGATGGATAAAGAAGATGTAGTACATATATAAATGAATATTATTCAGCCAGTAAAAGGAATGAAATTGGCTCATTTGTGGAGACGTGGATGTACCTGTCATACAGACAGTGAAGTAAGTTAGAAAGAGAAAAACAAATATCATATATTAATGGATATATGTGGAATCTATAAAAATGGTACAGATGAACCTATTTCCAAAGCAGAAGTAGAGACACAGACATAGAGAACAGATGTATGGACACCAAGGGGGGAAAAGGGATGTGGGATGAATTGGGAGATTGGGATTGACATATATACACTACTATGTATAAAATAGATAACTAATGAGAACCTGCTGTATAGCACAGGGAACTCTACTCAATGCACTGTGGAGACCTAAATGAAAAGGAAATCCAAAAAAGAGGGGATATATGCATACATATAGCTGATTCACTTTGCAGTACAGCAGAAACTAACACAACATTGTAAAGCAACTATACCCCAATTTTTAAAATCCTATCTTATTAAAATACTAATTAATATATGAATTGTTGAATGCTAAAGGACATTTTCAGAAATTATGAGATTTCCCAATAGTTAATGAAACGGCACTGAAAATCCTTAAAAATATAACAGTTCAATGGACAAGAATCATAAAGTGCACAGAACAGCTGACTTTCTACTTTTAAGATATAGAAAACAGGGCTTCCCTGGTGGCGCAGTAGTTGAGAGTCCGCCTGCCGATGCAGGGGACACGGGTTCGTGCCCCGGTCTGGGAAGATCCCACATGCCGCGGAGCGGCTGGGCCCGTGAGCCATGGCCGCTGAGCCTGCGCGTCCGGAGCCTGTGCTCCGCAACGGGAGAGGCCACGACAGTGAGAGGCCCGCGTATCGCAAAAAAAAAAAAAAAAAAAGATATAGAAAACATATGTATAAATCTCTTTCATAAAAAAGCAACTAAAATTTAAAATAAACGTATTTTAAAGGAATATAGAGAATGAATAAGTAGAAAAAAATCAAATTTACAAAATACCATTTAAAAAGACCAAAAAAAAAGAGAAAATACCATGATTCTGTAGAGCACCAAATATTACAGAGAGATCTACCTTTCTCGATTTTAATTCTAATAAACTTCCAATCAAAATCCTAGTATGTTGTTAAGAAAGTGATTAAGGTTTAGTTGAAAGTCAAGCTAGAATTTTTTTTGAAGAGAATGAGTGAAATGTGCCTTACTAATTATATATAAAGCTAAATTAAGAGTGTGGTTCTAATACAGAAAATGGTAAACTACTGTCGACTTTTAAAAAAATGCACAACGTGAGAGTTGCAAGTTAAGATTTATTTGGGACAAAATGAGGAGTATAGCCCAGGAGACTGCATTTCAGAGAGCTCTGAGAAACTACTCCAAAGAGGCAGGGGGGAAGATCAGTATATATGTGATTTTGGTGAATGGGGAGTATATGCAATCGAGAGCATATATTTTTTTGCAGAATGTTTCTGTTAGTCTCGTGAAGGTTGCTGCTAGTCTTGAGAGCAGACCTCACCATGAAAGATCTTAGTGTTTTTCTAGATATGAGGGGATACAAGAATTGGGCTCATAAAATCTTCTCCTGAAAGTATGTAACTCTCTGAAGAGTTGTCCTGCCAGTTTCCCCCGAGCACAGAGTGCCTCATTTCTGCTCTCCACCCGGAACTCCTTTCAGGGAGTGTTGAAGGTCAGCGGCTGCAGCAGCTGCACCAGCACATGATTTAATCCTTGAGGAGGTAGATGACAAGTGCCAATTCGTAGCTGAGACTAGCGTTACCCTAAATGTAGATTCTAGGATGAGAGCCTATATGATAAAGGTATTACAGTCAATAGAAGCCATTATGGAGCATACAATAAGTGGTGATGAAAAACTGGGTAGTTAGTTTTCTTTAAAAAGTATTTACATCTTCACTCAAAACATAAAAAATAAATTTGATATACATTCAAACAGAGTTTTATTTAAAAAAATATATAGATGTATATGGCTTCTAGATGGGAAAATCTCAAACGTATAAAGGATAAAGAAAAATTACATAAAAATGGGAAACTTCAAGAGGTTAATATTTGTATAAGTTAATATTTTTAACTATTTTTTCAAAATAAACTATTAGTTTTAAAATATTAAAACATTAATGCAAATTGATTTAAACAGAAAGAATAAAGCAGATCTAAAACACACACACGAATGATGTGCACAGAAAATTCCTTTGATTAAATAAAAATACCAACATAAAACGTTGATCTCACAAGTGAAAAATAATACAATCTTTTCTACCTTTAGGAAAACTTTCAAAACATGGCACAATTAAATCAAAAGTGGTGAACAGCCACATACGTAAATTGGTACATTTCTAGAAAGCAGTTTTTAAAGAGGTGATAATAAACCTCTTGTAATTCCATCCTTAGAATTCTACTACTAACGGGGGAAAAATGATATGGCAACGTGTTTGTACATAGAAAAGGTATTCAAATAGTTTACTTTTAAGAGGGAAAAATTGTGAAGAGCCCTAAATCTAGACTCTAACTAGCAAGGAAATGGTTAAACTATATTGCCCAAGTTCCTGACATAACATTATTCAGGCATTATCATAATGTCTATGAAGATACTTAAATACAGGTCAATAAATGTATCACAGCAGCTACTATTTACATTATGTGTTACATATGTTGAACCCTTAACTTTGGGAATCTAATTTAAATCCTTAGAGCAGGCCTGGAAGATGGGTTGTGTCATCTGCAAATCAGATGCCCCATCTTGCATTCTTTCAATGCATTGCTCGAAAAATTATATATTACATTACATTATATATATATGGAGAGAGGGGGAAATCAACAATATTTACATGTGAGTTTATGAGGAGTGTAAATATATAAAACTCTTACTAGCTCTTTCTTTGCGATAGAGATGTGCATAATTCTTATTTTCTTGGTACTTTATAAATTTTGACCACACATTACTCGCATAATCAGGGTAAAAACCAATTTAAAAATGCTGAAGCATCCAAAATATAGATGAAAATTTCTGGGATATTATTTTTAATTAGGTAAAGATTTATTGATATTTCTTGAAGTGCATTTAGTTTAGAGTTGTTTAATCAATGTAAGTTGAAGATGTTGTTAAGACAGTGTGGGGCCCCACCACAAGAAAAGTTGAAAAACTGGCTTTAACCATCTCAGATAGTCAGAGTCATTATTTTTCTAAATCTAAAGTTAGACAGCACAGACTATGGTGCCTATGGAAATACTAACCCTGCTTTATGGATTTTCATATTTCAAAATGTTGTTCTCCACACCTATTGAAGCTCATACTACATTAGCCTTATATTATAATATTCTATATTTAACTATACAAAAGCCTAAAGATTTTTGGTTGCATAATCTGAGAACTGAATTCATTAAGAGAAAATGACTCAACGGAACATGGAAGCCAAGGTAAGTTTTAAACCTTAGTACTCCTATTTTCCATAATGTGTTACATTAATTATTTAAAAATAATTGTTTAAATCCCGTTTCTTCAATTCCTTCAACCTGCAGTTCGTGATCCTTAGGGAGCCCCAGATTAAAGGTCATATATGCTCCTTCATAGCCATCAGGAGAAAGATATTAATACATTGTCAGAGTTGCAATAAGTGTTGCTCTAACATGCCTGACATACAGGGAACAATTTGAACATATTCTGAATCTCACTTGTGTTCACATGTAATTTTGTCCAGAGAAACAGTTGGTGAATGAATGCACAGCTGCACCCAGAGGAGCCTAGGCAGGTGGAAAAACACAAAACACACACTTGCACACACCTCAAACAGCTACCCCACTCACATCAGACGTTACAGCTTTTTATGGGATTTCAAATCACCCTTCTCTCACTGCTTCACAATCACCCACAAGCTGCAACCCTTCTACCACCCAGATTAACCAGCAAACTGCAGGCCCTTTTCAAGTTAAAGTGCCATATTTGTTGTGGGTGAATATTTAACCATTTAGCACATATAATTACACTACCATTTTTGTTAGGGTTTGTCTTAGTTTGGGCTGCTGTAACAAATATACCACAGACTGTGTGGTTTTGACACAAAGATTTGTTTCTCACAGTTCTGGAGGCTGGGAGTCCAAGATCAAGGTGGCAGCACTTGTCTAGTGAGAGCTGTTTCCTGGAGAGGTATTCTCTGGGTGAAAAGCAGAGAAAGCAAGCTCTCGGGTGTCTTTTTATAAGGGCACTAATCCCATTGATGACAGCTCCACTCTCCTGACTCAATTACTTCCTGAACTAACATCACATAACTTCCAAATAACATCACATTGGGAATTGGTCTTCAAAATAGTAATTTTCAGGGGACAGAAATATTCAGTCCCTAGCAGGCCCTTATTTTTTAATGTACCAATGACAGTTTTTGAGTATTGGGCCCTAAACCCATTTCCCCACAAGCCCTGTGGTTTTGGTTTTTTTGTTGTTGTTTTTCATTTTACAATAGATTTTTTTCAGCTTTATTGTGGTATAATCAAGAAACCTTCATACTCTTTTCCAGAGTGGCTGCACCAATTTACATCCCACCTACAAGTGCACGAGGATTTCTTTTCTCCACATCTTAGCTAACACTCATTCTTTTGTGCTTTTTTTTTTTTTTTTGTAGTACGCAGGCCTCTCACTGTTGTGGCCTCTCCTGTTGCGGAGCACAGGCTTCGGACGCGCAGGCTCAGCGGCCATGGCTCATGGGCCCAGCTGCTCTGCGGCATGTGGGATCTTCCCGGACGGGGACACGAACCCGTCTCCCCTGCATCGGCAGGCGGACTCTCAACCACTACGCCACTAGGGAAGCCCTCTTTTGTGCTTTTGAGGGCAGCCATCCTAACGGGTGTGAGGTGATATCTCACTGTGGCTTTGATTTTTATTTCCCTGGTGATTACTGATGTTGAACATCTTTTCATGTATTGTTGCCCATTTGCATGTCTTCTTTGGAAAAATATCTATCCAGTTCTTCTCATTTTTTAACTAAATTGTTTTTGTTATTGTTGTTTTGCTATTGACTTGTGTGGGTTTTTATACAATAGGCATATTAACCCCTTATTAGATATTTGCAAATACTTTCTCCCATTACATAGTGTGCCTTTTCACTTTGTTGATGGTTTCCCTTGCAGTGTAGAAACCTTTTAATTATATGTACTCCCACCTGTTTATTTTGGCTTTTGTTTTCTTTGTTTTTGGTGTCAAATCCAAAAAAAAAAAAAATTGCAAAGACCGGTGTGAAGGAGCCAGTCCCCTATATATTCTTGTAGGAGTTTTATGGTTCCAGATGTTAAATGTTTCTTTAATGCACTTTCAGTTGATTTTTATAAGTGGGACAACATGCACATCCAGTTTTATACATTTGCATGTGGCTGCCAGTTTTTCAAACACAATTTATTGAAGAGACTATCCTTTCTACATTGAGTATTCTTGGCCTTTTTGTCAGACATTAGTTGCCTGTACATGCAGGGATTTATTTTAGAGCTCTCCATTCTGTTCCTTTGGTCTGTGTGTCTATGTTGATGCAAGTATTATACTGTTTTGATGACTATAGCTTTGCATTGTAATTTGAAAGCAAGAAGTGTGATTCCTCCAACTTTGTTCTTTTTTCTCAGGATTACTTTAGGTATTCAGAGTTCTCTGTAGTTCCACACAAATCTTAAGATTGTTTTTTCTATTTTTGTGAATAATGTCATTGGAAATTTGATACATTACATTAATTATTTTTATTTCATTAAATCTGTGTGTAGATTGCCTTGGGGAGAATGGAAATTTTGCCAACATTAATTCTTCCAATGTATGAACATGGAATATCTTTCCAGTTATTTGGTAAACACTTGTACCTAAATCTTTGTCAGCATCTCTGATTATTATCTTTATATGAATTCCCAGAAGTAAAATTACTAGCTCAAACACCATAAATATTTTACAATTTTTAATGCATATTACCAAATGATGCTCCAGAAAAAAGTAGTACCATCTACATTTTTCCAATCCAGCATCTAAGAGTGCTGGTCTCTCTGCATCCTCACCACGTTTACATTTGCATTTTTTTCTGACACCTTGCTAGTTAGATATACCAAAAAAAAAAAAAGTTACTTTCATATCTCGATCAAGTGTTTATGGAGATTCTGACTAATGAAAATTCTAAGAGAAAGTCTAAGGAGGATAATTTTACGTGTTTAGATATAATTATTGTAGCTGTTTCTTCCCTACAAAATTATTTTGAGGATTGAATACAGGAGTGTGTCTGTGTTTATTTTCCTCCTGGGGTTTGAAGCCTCTGCCTGTCACCCTGTTGCTCCCACTTTGTACTTTACTATTGTTCTGCCACTACCCTGCCCTGTCACCTCCCCTAGCCAGAGACAATGTTAGTAACGGAGTTCCACCAGCAATTTGCCAATGAGCCTAATGAAAAGCACCCACAGGCTGATGATTTTCAGCTGGGTCCTGAGCTATGATTGAATGTGATTTGTCTGGAAAAACTCTCATAAAACTCGAACTCTGTTAGGGAGGGGGTGGGTGATGAGAGAAAACATTGAAACCTGTGGGGGCGGGGGGCAGAGACAACCATTTGGCTCCCAACACCCTGGCCCACTTCTCTCTTAGAGCAACTGAACATTCGATATTTAACTAAGTGCAGGGCTGCCCGAGACTACAGACGTTCCCGGCCTCCTGTGCAGCTGGGTTGTTTGTGAGACTAAGCTCTCCCTCCGAGACTGAAGGAAAGAAATTTGTGCAACTTCTAGGATATTTCCTACATAGGACAGGCAGGCCTTACTTTCTCCTTCTCCCTCTGTCCTACTTCACACTGAAACTGTAGCTCCATCCTGCCCCACGTCCACCCCGGAGGAGGCCAACTCCCCTAGGATGACAGAGCAACAGGGATGACAGAGAAGCTTCCTGAAGTAGCCTTGCGAGAGCAGCACAGGACTGCCTGCCTCCAGATCAGAATGTGAGAGAGATGCAAACTTCTATTTGGGTTAATTACGTGCAGGGAGGGCGGGGGTCGGTGTGTTGCAGCAACTGAACTCTAACCAATACAGGAATCGTGGAAGGGGCTCCTCTCTGCACTTGCCATGGGTCAGGCTGCTCCAAGGACTACAGCTGTCTGATACTTTCATCTCTCTGTTTCATGGGGGGGGGGGGGAAGCCAAGCTCAGCAACAATCCAGTATCCTTTCCCGGTGCTTCTCTGGAAATCTAATGGGTGAAGATGGATGCTCCCAACAAAAGGAATCTGGAGCTAATATTTTCCGGGGATACGGTCTTGTTCTTCCCACCACAGCGTGAACCCCGGCTCTCTCCTAAACACGTAGCTTGTTTTGAAATGTGCTGTGCTGTTTCCCTGATGATACGTGCAGATTCTAAGTAAATAACTCAGGGCACAGACCATCTTACGTCTGTTGTCACTTGAATGTTGCTGGAAAGATGAGTTTAGAACTAACCCCTCTGCTAAACCAATACATTTAAAAGCTTAATTTGGAAAAACAAAAGTTTCCAATTGCGTCATCCACCCACAAAGCGGAACTCAACTCAAGCGTTGTCCTGAGCTCCCCATTCAAGTGCAGGTGTATGGGAATTCCCAGGTGTCTTTTCTTGTCCATGTAACTTCTCATGTACTCTCCAGCCTTATGGACCCACAATTTTATGTTGAAAAGACAGCCTAATATATAATAAAATATTAAAGTTATTGAGAACATTATAAAAAGTTCCATAGTTCATTTGTTCTTTATTTGTTCATGCTTAATTATGTACAGAGTGTCTTTTCTTTCGGGACTGGTTTAAAATATAGTTGATTAATAGGGAATATGAGGTAAGGTAAGGTCAACGGATCACTAGACGACTGTCTCTAAAAAGATGGTTGGTTACTTGCAGCTCCCAAGTGGAGGGGGCAGGCCGCACATTGGTCAGCAGGCAGAGGGAGGGAGGGGAATTCGTGACAAGTGCTATTTCTGTGATTCCCCAGGAAGGAACAGGGAGGATGGCGAGTAGATTCAGGACTGAGTAGGCTGTAGGATGTCAGGGGCTGTCCCTGGTGTCTGGGTGTTGAGGGAAGGGAGACAGTGGCCCCCAGTGTGAGAGCCACAGAGGAGGTGGATGGTGAGGGCTCTGGATGGATCGGTTTGTATTTCAAAAGCAGGCCTGGGAGCAGTTCTGAATCCAGGGAGGCTGGAGAGTAGGGACCCAGGGGCCGAGGCAAGGGGACCCGGGCTTGGCACTGGCTTGTCTAGAACAAGGCGAGCCCAGCATGTTCATGTGAGGAGATGTTAAAGCGTCAGGTTTACAGAACATAGACACTTGGTCCACACTAGGGAGCAGCTTAAACGTCCCGTCCTCAGAGACACGTCCCCTGCTTGTGCATCTGCAGTGTCAGCCTCCCCCGCCCATGTGTCCCAGTCATCACCCACCTCATTGCTGCGCAGCACCCAGGGCCGGCCCTGTCAGCACCCACTGTGGCTGCCTCACCCGGAGGAACTCTCCTCACGGGGTCCCAGTCCTATGAGCTCCTCTGCCACCGCTGTCCCCTTTCCCTGCCACCCCAGCCCCTCCCCCGCCCTGCTCTCCTGCTTCCCCTGAGACCTGCGCTTCCCTGCACAGCGCCAACCCTTCTACACGCTGTTCTGCTTACTGTCTGTCCCCCTCCGCAGCGTCAGCTCCATGGGAGCAGCAGCAGGGTTGTTTCTTTTTAAATTGTTCTTGTTTTTGCATATTTTATTCTCTGCGAGGCCTACAGCCCAGATCAGTGTGGAGCCCGAGGTAGAGACTCCATAAGCACTGAATGAGCGGCTGGTATCATAGCCCGGAACGCGCCTTTTTGTGATTTCCTTGTTGAGAGAGTCTGTCTTCTCGGGACTGCGAATCCCTTCCCCCAGCACAGGCCTGGCACATAGCAGATGTTGGATCAGCATTTTGACGAATGAATATGCCACTCACTGTGCCTAACACAAGGACTCAACAATGATAAACCTTGCTGCTGCCCTCAGGGGACAGTTAAAATCAAGACAACAGCCCCAAAGGAGTTGCTTAGTAAGAACAATGTCATCAAACTGCGACTTAAATGCAGTTTCGGCTCCTCCAGAAATGGAACCGTAATCCAGAGGGTCAGGAATCCTGTGATCAGCACTAGCTAAGCCATCTGCCTGGGAGACCGCTGCCATCCGCTAATGCAAAGAAACCTTGCAATAACCCACACGAAGCTTTGCCCAGAACAGCTTCCTTGTTTCAGCTCCCTTCTGCCTATAAGCGTCTTTCATTTTGTGCAACTCCTCAGAGCTTCTTTCTATCTGCTAAATTGGATCCTGCCTGATTCATAAATCTTCAAATAAAGCCAGTGATTTTAAAATTTTACTCAGTAGAATTTTATTTTACTTTTTTTTTTTAATGGAACTTATAGTTGATTTTCAGGTTATATTTTGCTTCAAGGGATTGTCCTAGAAATAGTCGGGTTTATTACTGCTACATAACAAACTATTACAAAACTTAGTGGTTTGAAATATAATTTATTATTATCACTGCTAGTTCTGTGGGCTGTCTGTGTTTAATTGCATGCTTCTTGCTTAGAGCTCCTCGTGGTGCTGCAGTTGGAGGGCAGATGAGGCGGTGTCACAGAGAGGCTCCAGCAGACCCCTCACAGGGCTGGCTGGGGGTCACCTGTGCTGGGGGCCAGAGTGTGCACGTGACCTCCGCACGTGGCTTGGTTTCCTCGCAGCAGAGCCTGTGTTTCCATGGACCACATTGTATGAGCAGCAGTCTGATTAAAGAAAGGGTCAGTGGTCAGATCTCTTATAAGGCCGGTTAAGGACTGCCCCAAAGTCACCTCTGCAGCTCTCTACGGGTCAAAGCATTCATAGGTCAGATGTAGGAGTTTGGAGAAACAGACCGCTTGTCTCCTCGAGGTGGGGTGCCTTGTTTTTTATAAGGAAGGAAGGAATTGAAGGTGGCTGCCTTTTTAGATAAACCACCACGAAGATTCTGTGACGAATGCTACAACTGAGCAACAGATGTCAGGGCCCAATACAGTCTCGCTGCTCTCTCGGAGTCCAGAAGGTGAAGCACATGAAAAAAGATAATTCCAGAACCTTCCATGAAGGAGGAAATTGTGTGGGAGTTGTCCTCAATATAAACAATTAGAAACTGCAAAACACATAGAACAACTTTTTTTGGTCATTGGACAATAGCAAGCAGAGGAGAATGACGCTGGTAGGGACCAACCAGGGACAAGATTGCTGCTTCCTTGGCCTGTATTCCTAAGGGCCTTGCGAGTCTAAGCAAGATCTGAGCTTTGTCTAATACACTAGAGCATCTCTGTGACGTTCAGAGTGAGGGGACGGGTGGGTAGGAGTTAGCACAATCAGGGCTCAGGTTTGCAGCGTTCATAATCTGAGAGCACAGAAAGATAGGAGGCTCCTATCGGTCCCAGAAGACGCCCACAGGTTTCTATCCACACACGAGGACCATTTACTCATCACATGAGGTTTGGGTCCTTGGATGAGCCCCAGCCCCTAACACCTAGTGGGGTCTCATTTGCTGAATGAAGATGCAGAAACTCTCTTGAGATGTAAGATGTGAGGAATGGGTGGGGCTTGGATGGACTCAGGTTGGAGGAAACAGCTTTTTAAGTTTTACAGAGGGGAATGAGGTCTTTCGGGTTGGAAATCCTGCTACCACAGCCCAGCCTCCATCAAGTGGAAGGTATTGGTCACAGGTGTACTGAACACGGCATTTCTTACATCAATGGGAGGAGAGATTGGGAGGAGGTGAAATGCCCCTGAGACGCTTGGACCTGACACCCACCCATGTGACCTCAGCTCTGGGAAGTAGCAGCATAGCATATCTAGGGCTGTCCCCAAATCAGGACAGCAGCGGCTTTCCCTGGGTTTAGTTTTGCATCTTTACAATAACCATGAGAAATTTCCAGAAGAACAAGATACGAAGACCTTGAGCAGATTGTCCTTCTGAACACTTCATTCTCAATCAAGGGCAATTCTCTATGACCCGCAGCTATCCCCGCTATACTTTCAGTGCTCCCTCACCCAGCACATGGCACACATTCACTGAGGCCCTACTGTGTGCTGACCTGGTCCAGACACCAGACGACAGCAGTGGGTGAAACAGGTGGAGGGAGATCCCAATTCACATGCAGGTGACAGACTCATGGGGAAAACAGATTAAAAAATAGAGGTACACAATATCAGGAGGTGATATGTACCATAAAGAAAAGGAAAGTAAACCTTTGAATGTATCTGAAGAAGTTTAGGGAGCAAACATGTAGAGTACACAGTGTTCTAGGCTGTGAGAATAGCAAATGCAAAGGCCCTGAAGTCACCATGGGCTGCATGTTTGAGAGACTTAGCTTTTAGCTGGAATACTTGTCTTGTGCTCAGTCTGTTTTGCTTTTATTTGTAAGCCTTGGTTTCATTTTCCTAGCTCATGAGCTTGAGTTTGATCACACCAACAGGTAAATTCAATTCCAGTGATCAGCAAATTCTACTCCAGAGTTTCAAAATGGAAACATGTGAACTTGGGCCCAGCACTCTGTTAGCAGCTAGCAGGCTGTGGACTGAACCCCCATGATGACTGCAGTTAACAAACTTCCCCAGTGTCCTCAGGCCCCTTCCGCTCCACTTTCTCGCCATCTCATCTGGGTCAAGGCTCTGATCCTGCCCCTCTGCCACACCCTCGTTTTCTATGCGTAGCTCACCTGTCATCCCCGCCCGAAATTCCCACAGGCTTCTCAAAGTCCTAGGTCCCAAACTGAGTTCATCCCTTGTCTCCTCTTGTGGAATCACTATCAGTGAGGGAACCCCTTGATGGCCCCACCCTCAAGCTCTAAGACACGACCTCTTCCCCCTCCCCCACTCCCTTGCATCCCACCCCATGATCCCATTGATGCAGGACTCCCTGTCATTTTCTCCTTCCACCTTTCTATCTTGAGCTGCCCACCACCCTCTCACTCGTCAATAGATCCCTTTGAAATGAGCACAATTACACATGGAATCACTGATGACACACAGGAAGGTGTTGCTGGGAATTACAGACAGTATCCCATAGCAGAGGACAGACAAGGGCTCCCTAAGAAGGCAGAACACAGGGCATCATGGTGTCAAGACAGGGATAAAGGGAGTGCCATAAAGGCACTCCCTTTATGCATGCCATAAAGGGAGTGAGGCAGGCATCACACTGTAGCCTTTCCCCACTGATCCCCCACTGTTTCATGTTTCCAAATTTTGCACATCCTCAGTGGGCCAGGCCTCCTTGTCTGTGTTACGGGGATGGCATGCATTAGTGTATCTATCCACTCATTTATTTATCTTGTACTTGGGTCCTGCTCAATGCCAGTCTTTGGCTAGATGAGAACTCATTCTTGAAGAGCCTCTTCAGATGTCACCTTCTCCACGAAGCCCTTCTTGATCTACACACCTACTCTTGCTTGCCTCTGGCCTCATCTGGGACCCCACCGACCCCAGTGGTGGGATCATTCTTTGAGAAACTCTCCAGCCTGTGAGCTCTGTGAACACACTGGGCCAGAGAGAGAAACATCTTGAAAAACTGTGATGACTAAGTAACTGAATAGATAAAAGGATTAAACACAGGCCATGTGTAGAATAAGTTCACCAAAGTTTAATTCTTTCTTCCTCCTCCTTCCCTCCTTCCAGGACTAGGAGCTCAACGGAACTTATTTCACCCTTACCTCATGTAGAACTTCAATGGCCTGGAAGATTTTCATATTTTGTGTACTTTAACACTTTGAAAACATTTCATGGCTGTACTAATCAAAATTGAGAAAATTATACCTTGAGGGGCAGGCATCCTCCTGTGGTGTCTGAGTCAAACAGGACGATATAATAATATAGGATATTGAGGAGGACTTGGCTTGGGCACCCCGGGCAGCAGCAAGTAGGGAAACAGAAGCAGAGGGGGGGAAGTTTCCACCCCGTCCCCACCGTGACACACCTGTCCCTCTTTGTACTGAACTAGACTGATTGTGATTACCTGGAGGTGGACGTGTCTCCTGGCAGATGATGTCACCTTAGGGGACAGCATTAGAAGTCACTAAGTTTCAGTTCTAAGCTCTCATCCTGACCTACGACAAGTCTTCAGTGCCTTGGATCCCCTGTTTTTAATATTAAGGAATGTGATAGCGAGGCTACGTACATGAGCGTCCAGAGATGGTGGAGGCTGGGTGCCTGGCGTTTGTCACTGGGGGATGCTTCCATCCTGTTAGTGTTTCCCCTGGCATTCCAGTCTGGAATATGGCTGTGTGGGTGGAATATCCAGAGGGACCCATGAAGGCATCAGAGAGACACTGCCAGTCAGTGTCAGGGCAGCATTGAATTACAGAAGACTGGGCTTTCCTCCAGTCACTTCCTGCTGCCCAGGCCCTCTTACCACTGGCCACATACCCTTACTGAAAACAATCTCCTGGGAACTCAAAGTCACAGCCGGGTGACCTGGCCACCAGATGGCTGAGGATGTGTCAGGAGCAGTTTGCCACAGGAGTCTGGGGCCACAGGGCTCTGACATGGGCTGAGGAGTGCAGATGGCATGGCAGGGCTGCACAGCATGGGGTATTGGTTGCATGGTCTGGGCTGCCATCATCCAGGTCCGCATCACCATGAAGTCAACTGCCAGCTTCTGAGCTCAGAAGCTGAGCAGGGTTGAGGCTGGCTAGTACTTGGTGGTGAGACCGACTGGGATGCCCGGTGCTGTAGGCTTTGCCACTTGTCTCTCCTTTCATCTCTCTCTCCCTTTGCCACTGCTGCCCCCCTCCCCTTGAACAGGTGGTCACCTCTTTGGCCGCTGGGTGGTGGCACAAATTGGTGGAGTCTTGGAAAGGGTGTGTGCAGAGTTCTGAGAAAGGGCAACATGGCTGGGCTGGTGTCCTCTGTGCTTGCTGGCAGCTCTGGGTTGGTGGGGCAATTTTGGGCCCTGGAACTGTCTGCATAAAATGGTTACAATAGCAATTTTGGTACTCTATTTTCCACATTAAAAAAAATGGTAGCACGTGTGTGTGTGTGTATATATATTTTTTTCTTTTTGCTGCACTGCACAGCTTATAGGATTTTAGTTCCCCCACCAGCGATCGAACCTGGGTCCTTGAAAGAGAGAGGGTGGTGGAGTCCTAACCACTGGACCGCCAGGGAATTTCCTGTGTGTGTATCTTAAGGACTTACAAAGGAAAGTTCTGGGCCAAAGAGAGGAATTAATCACATGATAAAACATGGATGAGCCTCAAATACATGACACTGTATAAGAAGCCAGACACAAAGGCCACAGTTGTATAAATCCATGTACTTCAAATATACAGAAAAAGCAAGTCCACAGGGATGAAAAGCACACAGTTAGTTGCCTACGGCTGTGGGGAAGGGGAGTAGGAAGTGACTGTTTAAGGGGTCCTAGGTGTCTTTGTAGGGAGATAAAATATTCTGGATCAGATAGTGATGATGGTTGCACAACTTTGTAAACAGACAATAAATCACTAAACTCTAGAGTGTTCAAAGGGCATTTTATGGTATATGATTTCTATCTCAACTTAAAAACCGGTGAGTAATAAATAATACGTTTTTGGAAAATAATGGGAAACACATATTATCCTCATTGCTTGATTTGGTTCCCACTCTAAGCTCTGTACAAATGAACAAAGACCCCCCCACACACTCCCAAAATGAGACAAGCCCTATTTACTCAGAATTCGTCTATAGAGCACAGGAGTCAGCCACCACCAGTCACATTCGGCTGAGACTCAGGGAAGGCATAGGGATGAGGATGGCTTCTGGGGGAAAAAAAGGGAGGCATGTCCTGATCACAGCTTGTCAAGTGGGGAAGTTGGAGGCGGACTGATAGGAGAATGGGCGTCCCACATGTTTACTTAGGGGACCATATTGATATATTTCTTTCCCCCATTTGGTTCTAAATGGAAAGGATGAAAAATGAGGAAGCTGTGAGTCACTGACTAAACACTGACCCTTGAGGCCTATTGTTGCCGAGGTTGAGGTCTGGTTTTCCACATTGGTTGTTGCAGGGTGTGGCATAGGGCCTTGTGGCTCGAGGGAGAGGTTCCCCGACTTCCAGGAAGATTTAGAAAATTCTGCATTCCAAAATCCCTCTTTCATCTTCAGTCACATACTGTGCATACAGAAACTTGAATCACAGTTTTCAAAATTAACTGCAAAAAATAAATAAATAAATAAACAAAATTAACTGCAAACAAGGGTAATAATTACTGTAATTTTGAGTAACACTGACAATGGTAATTTTCATTACTATAAATCTCAGGATTTCTCATTTAACTAATGTCCACATTATAGTGAATCGAGCTTGTAACAGAAAAATATCATTACTTTCTTTTTTTTATGCCCAATATCGCCGTCGGACCATCTGGTCGACCTCACCTCAGCAGCCACCTGGTGAAGCGTCACTAGTGCTAATCTCATCCAGAGGGATCCTTGTGGCACACCGACGCAAGCGCACCTTGACACTCCGGCTCCACCCAGTCCACCATCCGTACCATTTCTCAACACGGGGCAAATAGAAAAGGGGACGTCGGGCCCTCCCCGCGTACACGCAGCTGGAACTGCGGGAAATCTGGGGTGCGGAGCCCCGTGGCCGCTTTGCGTGGAACCTGGAGAAATGAAAGTGGCCACCGGGGAACAGCACCACTTCCGCGACGGCACTTGGACGGACCCGGACCCCAAGGAGGCGAGGACGTACCGCCGGGCAGCCTCTGGGACGGAGCGTCGCGACTCCGTGGAAAGGAGGATGGGGAGCCCCGGGGTCGCCCTCTCAATGTCCCCTCCTTTCGGCCACCAGGGTCGATCCCTACTAGGGGAGAAACGTAAACATTTGGGGGTTAGGGCGATCGGGATCCACGGTGGGGCCGTTGAAAACTGGGCGATGTCTGCGTACATCCGTGTTGTTCCCAACCTCCAGGCGAGTTGGAAAATATGAGAAAGTACGACCACCGGGACACACGGAGGACGACGCCGGACACGGACACCCTCTCCTGGTCACACACAACTATCTGGGCTGTCCTTGCGGCCCGAGGGGCACCACGGCGTGCTGGTCGACCCATCCAGTATGCCCAACACTTTACAAACCCTACCGCCAGCCTTAGAAGCTATAGACCTGCTCGGCCAATCTCCGGCGGCAACATGAACGGTCCACGCCCCGGCGCCACCGGAACAGGCGCCGCAAGCGTCGCCGGCCTCCCGGAACTCTGCCTCGTGCCCGGCGGCTGAGTCTCAGCCCTCGCGAAGGTCACTGAAGCTCCGGATGGAAGGGACGGTCTCCAAGCGGCCGCCAGTTGGCGCCCGACAAGCGGCGGGAAAGCCCGAGGGACGGATCCCGATTGCCGGCCAGCGAGGGTACAGCGCGGGCCGCCCAAACGCCCGAGTTCGTCCCGCGGCTTCCGCCCCGGAGCTAGCTCCTGTATCACTACCGCGGGAAGCGACCCCGGCAACAGAAAGAGGGCGGGGTACTGGGAAGACGTGGCCGGAAGGCTGCCGCGGAGAAGCGCTCCCCACGCGATTCCCGGCGGGGCGGGCGTACTAGCGGCCCACAGCGCTCGGGCGGGTCCCTGCTCCTGGGAGCACTTAGGGATTTTGCAGGGACTTGGGTTCCGTGGACTGTAAAACTGAAACCATAAAAGTACACGTAGAAAACTTGTATGAATGATTTTTATTATGTGGGATATAAAATGGAGTCCTTGTAAAGAATCTTTTTTTTAAAGTCCAGAAACCATCAAAGTAATGAAACATAAACTTGACCACAAATTCATCTTTATATATTCATTTTTACCTATTCCACAAGCAAAGTCCAATGATAAGAAACGGGTGTGTGAGGAACATTTGTGCAAATACATGTGTAATAAGATTACTGATATCAGAATTACTTAATATAAAAACAGAACATTCAGAAAACTTAGCCATTAAGGGGGAAAATTAAAAAAATTTTCTACTAGTTTACAAAGAAAATTTGGCACTTTATAAAATAATGTTGACATTTCAAACATTGTCAATTCCGGATACTTGATTAGGCTGTGTGTTTTAAGAAAGGCTGGATTGGGCTTCCCTGGTGGCGCAGTGGTTGAGAGTCCACCTGCCGATGCAGGGGACACGGGTTCGTGCCCCGATCCGGGAAGATCCCACATTTCACGGAGTGGCTGGGCCCGTGAGCCATGGCCGCTGAGCCTGCGCGTCCGGAGCCTGTGCTCCGCAACGGGAGAGGCCACAACAGTGAGAGGCCCGCGGAACGCAAAAAAAAAAAAAAAAAAGGCTGGATTATTAAAAATACTGTCTAAAATTCCGAACTTTTGTAGAATTGTTCAGCAGGATTTACGAAGAGTAAAGAAAGATTTATTTTCCTAAGAGCCAGGTTTCCTGTTCACTGTATCATGAAATAAGTATTTAAAAAATTAATTGTTTGGGTTCAAAAGTAAACTTTTGAAAATCAATAATGGTTTTTATTAGAATAGAAAATCTGCTGCACATGTGCCTTAACATTCCATTTATCTGCCATTTTATTTGAACATCCATGGGGTATGATTTTCAAGAACACTGTACAAGAGGATCTCTATTTTAATCATTATTTTGGGCTCCTAATTTTCTCTTAACTTAATTTTAGATAAGCCAAAACACCCCAAATAAAACACTCTTGCCATATAGAGATTTCCTGAAATGTGCTATAAGCTATATACATTATTGATAAATTTGAAATGAAATGTATTGATAAATACATAAGAAAAAACCAAAATGTATTTTGTTTGTTTTATTATTATGCAAGAATGCACTTTTAAGAAAGAAATGTTCTACCAGATGCAAGAATCTCTGGAAGTTGCATGAAAATATTTTGTATTTAATAACCGAAAATTGTGTACTTCTAGACGTTGGTTATTTTTGTTAAGTTTTCAGAAGCATATTAAATTATGTATTCATTATTTCATCATTGTGACCATTTTTAGAGTTTGCTTCACTCCCAAGTGTAAATTAGAACTCATTAACTCCTGATAGTTTTCTATCAATAAATTATTCTTTTTCTAAAAATAAATAAATTTATTTATTTTTTAAAAAAGGATCCTATAATGAAAGAAGCTTCTCTTTTAAAAGGCAGTGATGGACAGGGGTAAGAGTTCTTGTGCAATGTGCAGATAAAATAAAAATGAAGTTGGTTGCTATCGTCATCCTTAGTGCAATTTCACTGCTCTGTTTTTTTCAGTATCCTGGAAAATTAAATCTGTGATCACTCTTAAAGTCATATCATTTTTTAAAATACATCTTTATTAGAGTATACTTACTTCACATTACTGTGCTAGTTTCTGTTGCACAAAAAAGCGAGTCAGCCATATGCATACACATATCCCCATTTCCCCTCCCTCTTAACCCTTCCTCCCACCCTCCCTATTCCACCCCTCTAGGTCAGCACAAAGCATCGAGCTTTACATTCGGTAGTGTAAATACATCAATGCTACGTTCTCTTCGCCCCCTACCCCATGTCATCAAGTCCATTCTCTATGTCTACTTATTTATTCCAGCCCTGCAACTATGTTCATCAGTACCTTTTTTGTTTTTTCAGATTCCATATATATGCGTTAGCATATGGTATTTTTTTCCCTCTTTCTGACTTACTTTAGTCTGTATGACAGACTCTATATCCATCCACCTCATTACAAATAACTCAATTTTGTTTCTTTTTATGGCTGAGTAATATTCCATTGTATATATGGGCCACATCTGCCATATCCACTCATCTGTCGATGGACATTTAGGTTGCTTCCATGTCCTGGCTATTGTAAATAGCGCTGCAACGAACATTGTTGTGCATGTCTCTTTTTGAATTATGGTTTTCTCAGGGTATATGTCCAGTAGTGGGATTGCTGGGTCATATGGTAGTTCTATTTTTATTTTTTTAAGGAACCTCTATACTGTTTTCCATAGTGGTTGTATCAATTTACATTCCCACCAACAGTGTGGGAGGGTTCCCTTTTCACCACACCCTTTCCAGAATTTATTGATTCTAGATTTTTTTATCATGGCCATTCTGATTGGCATGAGGTGATACCTCATTGTAGTTTTGATTTGCATTTCTCGAATACTTAATGATGTTGAACATCTTTTCACATACCTCTTGGCCATCTGTATGTCTTCCTTGGTGAAATGTCTATTTAGGAGTTCCACCCATTTTTTAATTGCATCGTTTGTTTTTTTGATATTGAGGTCCATGAGCTCTTTGTATATTTTGGAGATTAATCCTTTGTCTGTTGCTTCATTTGCAAATATTTTCTCCCATTCTAAGGATTGTCTTTTTGTCTTGTGTATGGTTTCGTTTGCTGTGCAAAACTTTTAAGTTTAATTAAGTCGTATTTGTTTATTTTTGGTTTTATTTCTGTTACTCTAGGAGGTGGGTCAAAAAAGATCTTGCTGTGGTTTATGTCAAAGAGTGTTTTCCTCTAAAAGTTTTGTACTGTGTGGTCTTACATTTAAGTCTTTAAACCATTTAGAGTTTATTTTTGTGTATGTTGTTAGGGAGTGTTCCAATTTCATTCCTTTACATGTAGCTGTGCAGTTTCCCCAGCATCAATTATTGAAGAGGCTGTCTTTTCCCCATTGTATGTTCTTGCCTCCTTTGTCATAAATTAGGTGCCCATATGTGTGTGGGTACCTGTACTATCCTGTACCATTCATCTATATTTCTGTTTTTGTGCAAGTACCATACTGTTTTGATTATTGTAGCTTGTGGTATAGTTTGAGGTTAGGGAGCATGATTTCTCCAGCTCCGTTTTTCTTTCTCAAGATTGCTTTGGATATTCGGGATCTTTTGTGTTTCCATAAGAATTGCAAGGTTTTTTGTCCTAATTCTGTGAAGGACGCCATGGTAGTTTGATAGGGATTGCATTGAATCTGTACATTGCTTTGGGTAGTATAGTCATTTTCACAATAATGATTCTTCCAATCCAAGAATATGGTATATCTCTCCATCTGCTTATGTCATTTTGATATCTTTCATCAGTGTTTTATAGTTTTCTGAGTACAAGTCTTTCACCTTCTTAGGCAGGTTCATTCCTAGGTAATTTATTCTTTTTGTTGCAATGGTAAATGGGAGTGTTTCCTTAATTTCTCTTTCTGATTTTTCATTTTTGGTGTATAGGAATGCCAGTGATTTCTGTGCATTACTTTTGTATCCTGCAACCTTACCAAATACAATGATTAGTTCTAAAAGTTTTCTGGTGACATCTTTAGGATTTTCTATGTATAGTATCATGTCATAGGCAAATAGTTACAATTTGACTTCTTATTTTCCTATTTGGATTCATTTTATTTCTTTTTCTTCTCTGATTGCCATGGCTAGGACTTCCAAAACTATGTTGAATAAGAGTGGCGGGAGTGGATATCCTTGTCTTTTTCCTAATCCTAGTGGAAATGCTTTCAGTTTTTCACCACTGAATATGAGGCATGTGGTAGGTTTGTCATATATTGCCTTTATTATGTTGAGGTAGGTTCCATCTATACTCATTTTCTGGAGAGTTTTTATCATAAATCAGTGTTGAATTTTGTGAAAACCTTTTTCTGCATCAATTGAGAAGATCATATGGGTTTTATTCCTGAATTTTTTAATGTGGTGTATCACATTGATCGATTTGCATATATTGAAGAATCCTTGCATCCCTGGGACAAATCCCACTTGATCATGGTGTATGATCCTTTTAATGTGCTGTTGGATTCTGTTTGCTAGCAGTTTGTTGAGGATTTTTGCATCTATGTTCATCAGTGATATTGCCCTGTAGTTTTCTTTCTTTGTGATATCTTTTTCTGGTTTTGTTTTGTATCAGGGTGATTGTGGCTTCATAGAATGAACTTGGGAGTGTTTCTGCCTCTGAAATTTTTTGGAAGCGCTTGAGAATTATTGGTGTTAGCTCTTCCCTAATGTTTGATAGAATTCGCCTGTGAAGCTAGCTGGTCCTGGGTTTTTGTTTGTTGGAAGATTTTATATTACGGTTTCAATTTCATTACTTGTGATACATCTGTTTATATTTTCTAATTCTTCCTGGTTCAGTCTTCGAAAATTGTACCTTTACAAGAATTTGTCCATTTCTTCATGGTTTCCCATGTTATTGGCATATACTTGATTGTAGTAGTCTGTTATAATCCTTTATATTTCTTTTTTTAAATTTATTTATTTATTTATTTTGGCTGTGTTGCGTTTTCATTTCTGTGTGAGGTCTTTCTCTAGTTGCGGGGAGCGGGGGCCACTCTTCATCGCAGTGCGTGGGCCACTCACTGTCGTGGCCTCTCTTGTTGCAGAGCAGAGACTCCAGACGTGCAGGCACAGTAGCTGTGGCTCTCATGCCCAGTTGCTCTGGGGCATGTGGGATCTTCCCAGACCAGCGCGAGAACTCGTGTCCCCTGCATTGGCAGCCAGATTATCAACCACTGCACCACCAGGGAAGCCCAATCCTTTGTAGTTCTGCAGTGTCAGTTGTGATTTCTCCTTTTTCATTTCAAATTTTATGATTTGCATCCTCTCCCTTTTTTCTTGATGAGTCTGTCTAAGGGTTTATGAATTTTGTTTATCTTCTTAAAGAAGCAGCTATTAGTTTTATTGATCTTTGCTATTGTTTTCTTCATTTCTATTTCATTTATTTCTGCTCTGATATTTATGATTTCTTTCCTTCTACTGATTTTGGGTTTTCTTTGTTCTTTTTTCTCTGTTTTAAGTGTACAGTTAGCTTGTTTATTTGAGATTTTTCTTGTTTCTTGTGGTGAGATTCAATGGCTATAAATTTCCCTCATAGAACAGATTTTGCTGCGTCCCATAGGTTTTGGGTCAGTGTGTTTTCACTGTCATGTTTTTCTCTGTATTTTATAATTTCTTGTTTAATTTCTTCAGTGATCTCTTGGTTATTTAGTGGTGCACTGTTTAGCCTCCATGTATGTGTGTTTCTTACAGTATTTTTCTTGTAGTTGAATTCCAATCTCATAGCAGAGTGGTCAGAAAAGATGCTTGATATGATTTCAATTTTTGTAAATTTTCCGAGGCTTGATTTGTGACCCAAGATGTGATGTATCCTGGAGAATGTTCTGTGTGCACTTGAGAAGAAAGTGTATTCTGCCACTTTTGGGTGGCATGTGCTATCAATATCAATTAGGTCTATCTGGTCTATTGTGTCATTTAAAGCTTGTATTTCATTATTTATCTTCTGTTTGGATGATCTCTCCATTGGTGTAAGTGTGGTGTTACAGTCCCCTACTATTATTATGTTATTATTATGTTACTGTCGATTTCTCCTTTCATGGTTGTTAACATTTGCTTTATGTATTGAGGTGCTCCTATGTTGGGTGCATAAACATTTATAATTGTTATATCTTCTTCTTGGATTGCTATTTTGGTCATTGTATGGTGCCCCTCCTTATCTCTTGTAATAGTCTTTATTTTAAAGTGTATTTTATCTGTTACAGGTATTGCTACTCGAGGTTTTTTTTTTTTAAATTTCGATTTGCATGAAATATCTTTTTCCATCCCTTCACTTTCAGTCTGTATGTGTCCCTAGGTCAGAAGTGGATTTCTTGTAGACAGCATATATATGGGTCTTGTTTGTGTATCCATTCATCCAGTCTGTGTCTTTTGGTTGGGGCATTTAATCCATTTACATTCAAGGTTATTATTGATATGTATGTTCCTATTACAATTTTCTTAATTGTTTTGAGTTTGTTTTTGTAGGTCTTTTTCTTCTCTTGTGTTCCCAGCTTAGGGAAGTTTCTTTAGCATTTGTTGTAAAGCTGGTTTGGTGGTGCTGAATTCCGTTAACTTTTATTTGTCTGAAAAGTTTTTGACATCTCCATTGAATCTGAATGAGATCCTTGCTGGGTAGAGTAATTTTGGTTGTAGGTTTTTCTCTTTCATCACTTTAACTATAACCTGCCACTGCCTTCTGGCCTGTTGAGTTTCCACTGAAAAATCAGCTGATAACCTTATGGGGATTCTTTTGTATGTTACTTTTGTTTTTCCCTTGCTGTTTTTAATATTTTTTCTTTGAATTTAATTTTTGTTAGTTTGATTAATATGTGTCTTGGTTTGTTTTTCCTTGGGTTTATCCTATATGGAACTGTCTGTGCTTCCTGCACTTGGGTGACTATTTCCCTTGCTACATGAGGAAGTTTTCCACTATAATCTCTTCAAATATTTCCTCAGACACTGTCTTTTTCTCTTCTTCTTCTGAGATGCCTATTATACAAATGTTGGTGAATTAGTGATATCCCAGAAGTCTCTGAGATTGTCTTCAATTCTTTTGAGTCTTTTTTCTTTATTCTGCTCCTGAGCAGTTCTTTCCAACATTTATCTTCCACCTCACTTATTCTTTCTTCTGATTCTGTTATTCTGTTATTGATGCTTTCTAGTGTATTTTTTATTTCAGTTATTGTGTTGCTCATCTCTGTTTGTTTGTTCTTTAGTTCTTCTAGATGTTTGTTAAACATTTTTTGTATTTTCTCAATCCATGTCTCCATTCTATTTCCAATATTCTGGATCATCCTTACTATCATTACTCTGAATTATTTTTCAGGTAGGTTGCTTATTTCCTCTTCATTTATTTGGCCTTGTAGGTCTTTATCTTCCTCCTTCAACTATGACATAGCTTTTTGCTGTGTCATTTTTTCCCCTATGATTCGGATTGTGTTCCTGTTATACTGGTTGTTTGGCCTGAGGCTTCCAACCCCGGAGTTTGTAGGCTCTTGGCTAGAGCTTTGTCTTGCTGCTGAGACGAGGAGCTCTATGAGACCTCACTCTGATGAATATTCTCTGGGGTCTGATGTTCTCTGTTAGTCTAGTGCTTTGGACTTGGATCTCCCAGTGCAGGATTTTCCACCCAAACGCAAGATCGAGAATCAAGATCCTGTAGGCCACGTGGGGCAGAAAAAAAAAAAAAAAAAAGAGACTGAGAGAGAGAAAACAACTATAACAAAGTAAAATTAAAATTAGACTAGGAAATTAACAGATATGTTAGAAAGAATATAAAATTAAACATATAGATGAATCAACAAATGGAAGGTACAACAGTACCACAATAGTAAAAAAGAGGAGGGGGAAAAGCAAAAAAAAAGGTCGGGGTGGAGGGAGAGGACTTGGCTATGGAGAGCGGGAGCTAAGCAATGGTGAGGTTTGGGCAGTGGGTGGCGCCAATGCTCAGGACCCACAGGCTGGAAAGGGCCCTGGGGGCTGTGGGGAGTGGGGCTTAGGCTCAAGAAACAGAAAGGGCCCACGCGTGCCCCCATCCCTGGTCTCAGAGGGCAGAGGACCTCACCTGGCAGCCCTTCAGGCTTCCTGGGCTCCAGTGGGTAGAGCAAACGTCCTCCTCTCCTCGCCTCTCCTCCTCGTCCTGTAAGGCCCTTTCCACCTATCTCTCCTAATCACCCTGGCCTCCTTCCTATGCCCCCAGGGCCCATCTGGCCTGCATGGGGCTTTGGAAGGGGGGAAGAGTCTTAGGAGCTCAGCAAGCTCTCCGGCCTAAGTGGGTCAGGCGATCGCCCTCCGCTCCTTTCCGCTCCTTTCCTACTCTTCCCGGAGAGTCCCTCCCACCTGCCTCTCCTGGCCTCCCGTGCCTCAGGGACGCAGATCTTGTCTGGTTTACACTTCTCCTCCCCCTTCAGTCCCCATATGTCCTACCAGTTCACTCTGGGGTTCCTCCCATCTGCTTGGGGTTCAGAGTCCCCCACCAGCGGCCGGCATGTGCCCTAGTTGTGGGGACACACTAACTCCGCATCTTCCCACACTGCCATTTTGAATACTCCCCCTATTCTTTAAAAAACTTGACATATTCAATGAACTCTGGCAAACACTTTCACAGTCAAAAGAGTTGTCTCCAAACCAAAGTTCAAACTAAATAGTTTTATGGTTTATGATGCCCCATTTTGATACTTAGAAATTACCTGGTACTTTTTATAGTTGAAACTCATGCAGATGGGAGCTGTATTTCAGTAACAGGAAATTGTGAATTTTTTCTTAGATGAGAGAAGGCAGCAGGTGGATTCCCTCCCCAGAGCAGTAACAATTGTACCTTTTGTGTCTTAGTGTTTATTCTAACCAAGATTACTGAGAGTAATGTAACCAGTTTTATATTTACCAAAGAAAGCATTATTTCACATGGCAAAATTTCCTAAGTTTACTTGTTCTTTAGGTAAAACTCCAACATGTAGTGTTAAAAAATAATACTTTCCTAACCCATATCTGGCATAATGTTCTAAAGGGCAGATAGTAAATCTTTTAGGCTTTGTCACATGACCTGTGTTGCAACTAGTCAACACTGTTATCATATCAGGAAAGCAGCTTCAGATAAAAGGTAAATGAATGAGCATGGCTGTGCTCCAATAAAAGTTTATTTATTTATAGAATCTGAAATTTGACAGTCATAGAATTCTTACGTCTCACAAATATTTTTTTTAATATCTTAACAATTAAAATTATAAAAACAATTTTTAACTTACAGGTCCTACCAGCACAGGTTTGGGCAGAATTTGGTGCATGGGATGCAGGATGCCATGGCCTGATCTATAGAGCCACAGTGGAGCCAACACTTTTTAGAGATCAACATTCCAATATAAACTGATTGCATTACACACATGCCAGAAAATATTAAAACCAAACAAATACCAAATTACCAAAGACTCCCCATCAAGTCCTCCCCCAAGAGGCCCCAGCCCCCCATGCACGGCCTCCTCATCTTGGCATCCCCAGCCACCGGCAGTGAGTGAAACCTGTCCTTTCCCTGTGCCCCATGGCATGCCGCGTGCAGGACCCTCATTAGTTCTGAGCAGCAGCTACTTGCTGGGTACATATCCACATCCGTCAAGTCACCAGTACCTACAGTGTCTCCCAGAGGGTCATAAAGCTGCCTTTCCAACCCCACCCCTGGACGTGGAGTCCGGCCACTGAGTCCTGCTTCTCTGACGGCTAATGGCCAGTGGAGCGTGGCAGCTGTTTTGCGCTCTGTGCACCCAAAGGTGGTTGAGGCTGTGACCAGATCTTGAGACTCACAGCCAAAGCTTAAGGATGACTGGCATTTCGATTCATGAACCGTCTTGTTTTGGCAGGGGCCCGAACGCCTTCTACAAAATACTTTTATAGAACCGTTATTACCAGGATGGAAACCTGGGACTGTTCACACCAGAGACAAGGATCAAGGAAGGGACGCGCGGGGTGCGGCGTGGACTTGGTGCCGCGGCAGCGGCCCTGCGAGCAGCACACAGACAGCGGAGGGGCCGGAGCGTCCCGTCCGCCTGCTCCCTGGGCGCCAGGTCCGCAGGCAGGCGGAGCAGGAAGTGGCATCGTCCCAGAACCCCCAGATTTAGACGGGAGGCCGGGCTCAAATGTTCGGGCTCTCACTGAGCCGGCATGTCCTGGGAAGGAGCGCGGGAGGAGCAGGGGAAGCAGGGGACCTACCGCGGGTTCGGGACCTCGCACGTGCTTCGCTGGCCTCGCCGCCCTCCGCGAAGGGGACATGGGAAGGCAGCTCCAGGACGCGCGGTGTCAGGTGTCTGCGGAGTTTCCGAAGGGCAGACCCCTGCGCTTCCAGACTCGCGGCTGTCCCCCAGGGTCCCCTGATGCCCCCGACTCTGGACATGCGGGTACAGCACAGGCAGGCTCCGACTCCTCTGTGTCTGAGCTGCTTGGTCGTTGAAGTTACCCCGTGCGATGCCGGCTTTTTCTCCGCCCGAAGAAGCAGTCAAGCTGCCTGCCCCGTGGCCCCGGAGCGTGGAGTCCTCCCTCTCGTCTTTCTTTCCTTCCCCAACCTCGGGGCACCCGGACTCCCGTCCTAGAAACCCGACATGACCCTGTGCACGGGCCCTGAGACACTTCTGAAAGGAGGCGGCCCGCACTGTCCACCACTCGCAGGGGCGGCGATGTGACTGCCGGAGGGTCTGGGCAAGTTCTGGTCTGAGAAGTGGAGACCACCTGGGGACACCTGCTCCAGGCCATGGGCACCTGCCAGGAGCGCGTCCTTGCTCTCTGCCCTTGTTCCACCCTGTGTGCCCTCAAATCAAAGTGAGGTTCACCTTTCTTCACTCAAGACCTTTGCTTTTCCCTGTGCTTCTCCTTGACCTCAATGGTCGGGAAGTCACTCTGTTGTCCGAACACTCTGCTGCGTTGTGTTTTGTGTTGAATGGACTCTACATCGGGACACCAGGGTGAGACTAGGTGTTAAGGTGGGCGGGGTACTTGCGCAAATAACTGAAGTGAGCAGTATCAGCATCTCAGGGGCACACACACCCACAGCTGCACCCTGCCCACCCAGCCGCCACCCTAATGTCTTGGGCTCCTCCTGCCTACACCCCGCAGCAGGCCTAGCTGTGCATTGCATTCTGTACCTGTGTTTCCCGGGGACCCTCCTCGCTCATCCCTGGCTGTGCACACACCACCTGACCTCCCCACCTCGTCCTCCACGAAGCTGCCCTGACAGGCTGTCACCATATAGTGTGCACGCCTTGCTTCTTGAAGGTGATAAACTAACAAAGCATTATTCTGTATCCATCTATTATGACCCACTCTGATTACCCCCATTGTTTGATTATCTGTAACTCATATTTTAGTACTTAGTTGTATTATAAAGTGTTGTGAAGAAAATTTTCAATTATGTAAAATAATGTCCTTTCAAATGATGCAGAAGGGAGAGTGGCCAGCAGAAACATGACCCCTCAAGTTGTCCAGGCCCTAATCCCCAGTATGAATATGTAAAGTCACCTGGCAAAAAGGACTTGTGTAGGATGATTAAGTTAAGCATCTTGAGTTGGGGAGAGCATTCTGGGTTATTTGCGGTGGTGCACTGGGATCACATAGATCCTCGGAAGTGAAAGAGAGAGTTAAGAGTGTCACAGGTGCAGGAGATGGGAGGACGTGACTGAGGCGGGAGTGCAGTGCGTCCTAGGGCCACAAGCAAGGAGTGTGGCGGCTTCTAGAAGCTGGTGAAGGAACAGACCTTCCCCCAGAGCCTCCAGAAGGAACACAGCGCCGTTCACACCTGATGTCCGCACAGTGAGACCCATTTTGCACTTCTTACTCCAGGACTGTAAGAGAAGGAACCTGTGTTATTTGTTATATCAACAATAAGAAAAAAATACAGGTAGGGAAATGTAACTTTTCTTATTTTTTTAAGCAGGTTTATTTTAACACTGGTAAGTGAAATTACGTTGTATCGTGAGTTAGAATGAAGAGGGGTGACACAAAATGTTTCCTCAAAAAAATCATTTCAGAGCCCCTCTCCTGTGAAGAAAGAGCGGATCAGGAGCAGGGGAGACTCAGGGCACCAAAGGGAGCAACTGTGTAGCCAGCACCTGACTGAGGAGGTCTGAGGGCCTATGAGTGGGAGAGGGATATGCAGAGAGGCTTTCCTGAGGTCTCTGCATCTGCACCTAACCAGCAGCTGAGCGCCGGGCATTCATGTGGAAACAGGGACGCTGCCTCACTGTCCTTACTTCTAAAGCAGAGATGACAATACTATCACGTCATAGAGTTGTGTGGAGAATTACATGAAGTAATGCGTGTATTAGCACATATCTCAGGGCACGGAGCAATCCCCGATAAACCGTACGAATGACTTCAGATAATTATGTGCTACTTGTCTAAATGGGCCACAGGGTGGTCAGTCTTTGCGTTCGATTCTGGCACTGCTTTGGACCCTTCTCCTCGCTCCTGACTTGTTTCTACTTCTCCATTCCCCTTGATCCACACGGACATAATGACTTCCAGCTGAAACTCCACTTTCCTTTGTATGTGGTTGGAGGGTGGGCAGGAAGCAGCCTTCTTCTGTGCCCACGTGAACCCTTAATTTCAGGATCTTATTTAATCCTCGTAACAATTCACTGAGGCAACACAAATATTCTCCTGATGTTCGAGAACACAGAACTGAAATTTGGTGCTTTAGTAACTTGGCCAAGATCTCAGAGTGAATGAGTGAGTGACCAAGATTTAAATCCATGCAAGTCTGATTCGTAGGCCCTCACAAGCACAGGAAGTTCACCTCCTGTGCTACTCAGAGCTCAGTGATTGTACTGGTGTTTCTTTTGAAGTAGTCTTCAAATTCTGGTCACGGAATTCTCTTATTACCAAAACCCTTTATATTTATTGTATAAGCTTTAAAAATATTGAGAATCACGAAACGAGATATTTAAATTCACCTGTAACTCATAACCCAAACAATCTACCTGTAAAAGAGGATCTCTCTTTTTCCATTTCCTTTCCATTTTAAATATTTTCCTGATATAGAAGTTACTAGATTTGTTTCACCAAAATTCTTATTGTTGAACATTTAAGATTATTTCTCATTTTAGACTAAGTGTTCTGATAGTTAAAATATTATACCTAATTATGTATCTGATATAATTTCCCACAAATGACAATAGAAATTTCTATGTCAAACAGAATCCATTTTAAAGCCTTTTGATTTGCATATACTGCAAAAGGGCCAAGCAGAAAAAAATTGAAGAGATGCAGACCTTAATGGATGAAAGCTAGAGTCTTTGTTAGTGGGTAAGATATTATATAAACAGATTTTTCTCTTCAGAGAAAGGAAAATATTTCAGTCTAAATTTATACAGATAGGTTGTTTTCCTTTCCTGTTTTCTAGTAACACTTTGTATTTCTTCATTTGAATTTTCCCACTTATATATCCTGCCAATTTTTCTGCTACAATGTTTATACTATTATATATTTGTAGGAATTATTTATCAGGAATATCAGACTTCCGTGAAACATAAATAACATTTTGACTTTGTAGTTCAAAGTCAAACTTTGTAGTTCAAACAAACTTTGTTAGTTTGGTTTGGTTTGGTATTCTTAGTGATAAGAACGGTCAGTCCTCAGTAAATATTGAGTAATGAACAAATGAGTTCAAAGGGGTGATGGCCACAATTTCTTCTGACCTCACCTTGGCCCGGGAGGAAGCCAGTGTAGTACGTTTAGAGCTGCTGCTAAACAGCCTCTAGAAATGGCTACTTCTGCTTTTTGCCATGACGAAGGTTTTGGGGAATGAATCTCAGGCCACAACCTCCTGCCGTGTTCCCTTAGTGAGGATTGGTGACTTGCAGCCCTCTGTCTGTCTCTGCTTTCCCAGCAGGTGCTGATGGCTACAGGCGCGGTGGGCTGTGACCTCCTGCCAGGTTCGGCTCTCCTGTGTCCCTGGCTGGCTGTACCGGATTCACAGGAGCCCACCTGCTGGAGGGGACAAAGATCTGAAACCATTACCTGCTGGGGGTTCAAATTCGGGACGCTGGATGATTTGCATTTGATTCAGTCAACAAGGGTGTCAGTCTGTCCCTGAACAGAGGGCTGGCCAGGCTACGCTGTCACCTTTCCCTCACAGTCAGCCTCCTGTCGTTCCACCTTGACTCTGCCTGTTCCCTTGCCTCATGGGGACGTCCTACATGTCACAGCCACTGCTGTTCCTCGGCCGATATCAGGAAGTAGATAAGTTCTTCCTGCACTGAACATCCCTGAGGACGTGAGTTATGTGTCCAGCCCTGACCTCAAGGCCACAATGATGAACAGTGACCTGGTCAACATGGCCATATTGTCAGGGTGGGCACAAGGGGCAAAAGTCCTTGTGAGCAGGGAAGTCACACAGAACACGACCTGAGGATGAGGATGGAGTGAGGTTCCCTAGAGGCCAAGGATGCAGAGAGTAGACCAGACCCCAGGAGAAGCAGAGCCTTCAGAGCAGATGGAGAGAAAATGTGAAAACTGGGTCATGAATGGGAACCCAAAGCAGCGACGGCACCGCAAGAGGAAAGCGAGTTGAGAAAGAGAAGAAACATGCAGAAGGGGCGGAGTACAGAGCAACTGGGTGGGGGGAGGTGGAAGGAGTCACATCAGAAGAGGAGAGAAGTGGAGGGGACGGGAGAGGGGCCCCCGGACGGCAGAGGTCAGGCCAGGGTCCCGCAGAGGACTCCGCAGCCGCAGCCCGCCTGCCACCCGCCAGTCACGGAGGGGAAAGCACCTGTGCAGCAGGACATCGTATAACTTAGTAATACTACAGCCCTGGTTAATGAAATCCTCAACTAATGCCATTGCTTCAAAAATCTCACATAAATACTTACTTTTACTTTTGTTTTGCTTTTTTTTTTTTTGTATAAAGACCTGAGCTTTGACTGAACTCCTGCTCCACATGATAACTCAGCTTATAATTACAGACAGACCTGGGGTGCCTCTCAGCTCTGCCTCGTGGGAGCTGTGACTCAGGGCATGTCCCTCACACCCCACCCCCCTCAAGCCTCAGTGCCCTTATGTGTAAAATGGACATGATAAGATTGTGTTGATCATTAAATAAAAAATTTCCTGTAAAATTCCACAGTGTCTTGGCCATGATAGGCATACAGTGTCATCTTATTATGGATTTTATATTTCCAGTGTGAAATTAGAGACACTTTACAAAGGGCATCCTGATGACTGGACTGGGTAGAGAGATGGATATTCTTTACCTCACGGGATGAAGCCCTACAACAGTTAGCTTCACTGGGTCTTCATTCTTCTCCATCTTGGCCTGCACTCTTGGTCCTGCCTAGTTCCCCTCTCCTTCCCTCTTTCAGATGTTGTCTATGTTGGTCTCTCTCCAGTGTTGAGTTTTGTCTCCAGTTTTGGCCAGAGTGAAATGGCAGTCATCCACCAGGGGAACACCTGACGAAGATGAACACAGATGGGTGCTAGCTGTCTTGCAAACAGGGAGGTTTCAGAGCTCATTTGTGGTTGATGACATGTCTAAGACCATTTAAAAACCAAAATGGAGTAACTATGCTTCAGGCATCCATATAGAGTCGAGTGGCCATGGTCGATGTGGCTTTACATACATCCCTGCATCACAGAGAACTTGAATTTTGGGGGCTGTATCAAACTCAAGGACACCACTAGCCATTTTCCAAGCAATGTCTGCCAACAGCTGCCAGTTGCAGCCATGGAATTTCAACATCACCGTCCTTCAAAACTATACATTTATTTTGAACCCAAACCAATCCTTGCTTAACAAGCCTCTTACTTCCTACCAACTTCAATCCTACTTCTTGTCAAACAATTTACGTAACATCGCAATTTTTTGGCTTTATACACTTTCCCCATTTTGTAGTCTGTGAGAACACAGTTCAAGTGCTTCTTGGATGTGTGTCTTCTGGGCTGCAGTCCTAACAAACCCCAAATAAAAGCCTTTGTTTCAAACATGGCACTGTTCTGGGAATTTGCTGTCAACACAGGGTTGCTTTTCTCTCTGCTTCCTGTGTCTTTGTCATCATTCTCCACGAGACCAAAGTTCACACTCCGTTTCTTCCCAGGACCTCTGCTGACCCTTCATTGATGAAAAAGTGCCTCAGCTGATCAATTTACCCTTAACATGTAGCTATTTTACAGATCTTTTCTTACACATATTGATACTTATGTAACTTGATGCTGTATATCTTGGCAAATCAGTAGACAATTTTTCAAAGTGTGAAAAAATAAAATTCAACTGAGTAAATGTTAAACATCCTATTGGCTTTATTCAGTGATTCTTGAATCTGGCACCATCCAGTCTAGCAGACAGAAAAGAGCTCCAAGAACTAAAGAAGGCAAGAGGTTTTACAGGTGGAAGGGAGCAGAGGCAAGAGAGTTACGATAGGCAGCAGGCTCGTTGCTAATTGCAAGGTTCCTTTCCTTTAGGGGATGGGAGGAGCCTTGCGGACAGATAACCTAAGTAGTCCTGATCAGGAGATTCCTAATTGAATGGTTCAAGATTCCATTTCTGGGAGATAAAAAATCTCTTCCTGGTTGACCTATAAGTCACGTAATTGATACACATACTCACTCTCTCTCACTTCTCACTGTAGAGCAGTGCCCCTGCTTCCATCCATAAGCTCTCTGAAATTGCTGATCTCTACCCATTCGGCAGCATGAGTGACATGCCTAGGTTGAGCCCACCTCTTACACAACAGCCAGATATTTGGAGGAGGAATCATATTCTCACCGGAGAGAGCAGAATAAAAAGCTCATGCACTTACTGATGGTGAATGCTTCATTTCAAACAAAGCCATCCTTGGCTACAATTGCTTACTATTGTTGATCTTGCACATTTGTGCTTCCTGGTTTAAAGTGTTTTCTTCTGTGATGAATTGATTATTAAGTGTTCCATATACTTCACCGTGTGCAGGAATTTCACTTTGGTCTTGTCCTAATGACCAAGGGATGAGAAGATTAAACAAGCCTGCCTGATTTATTAAAGATTGATTCTATACAAGATTTCCCATTAAATCTCAGCCACATAACTAAAAGTAAACACGGTGAAATAAAACCGCAGCTCTGGCATCACTGTTCTGTGTAGTTCTATACTTTAAAAATATGGCTTCCCTGGTGGGGCAGTGGTTGAGAGTCCGCCTGCCGATGCAGGGGATACGGGTTCATGTCCCGGTCCTACGGGAAGATCCCACATGCCGCAGAGCGGCTGGGCCCATGAGCCATGGCCACTGAGCCTGCGTGTCCGGAGCCTGTGCTCCGCAATGGGAGAGGCCACAACAGTGAGAGGCCCGCGTACATCAAAGAATAAATAAATAAATAAATAAATAAATAAATAAATAATAGATCTTGTCATCAGAGCTTCCTTTCATCCATAGTTGCCGTAATTGGCATGTTTATTCCCATGGTGATGAGCTGCTTTTGCTGTTTATACCAGAAGGGTCATGGCTGGAGGCTAATCTTTTTCGGCACAGGCTTGAAAGAAGCCCATGTTATCCTCCAAAAGTATATCCCATCTATCCCTAGAAATATCTAATTTCCATTGGTGACTAGTTTTACATACACCAGTTGTATGGCTTTGGTTTAACATCAACCTTCTAACAATAAATAAATCCATTTTTGTGTGATGTCAAATTAGGTTGCTCTAAGTCGTGAAACTGATTAATCCCATGATGAATTCCCAAAGCAATGCTTTCCACACTGTAAGTCCTCTCGGGACATGACCTGATCCATTTTTGGTTGAGAGTTGCTTTACATAACATGGAAGATAACACACAATTGGAGGGATGACCTTGAGAAAGAAACTTTGTATTTGCTTACATCCCTCAGATATTACAGCCATGAGAAACTAAACTCAGAGAAATAGAGAAAAGAATGGTGGTTTCCAGGTTGGGGTAAAGAGGGAGGGGTTGGGAAAAGGGAACAGGCATTCAACTATGAGATGGATAAGGTCTGAGGATCTAATGTAAACGATGGTGACTATGGTTGATAACGCTGTTTTTGTAACTGAAATTTGCTAAAAGGGTGAAACCTAAATGTTCTCTGACACACACACAATGATAAATATGTGAGGAGATGGATGTGTTAATTCACTAGGCGGTGGGCATCTTTTCACATTTATACATATTCCAGATCAACATGATGTACACTTTGAATATCTTACAATTTTATGACAATTCTACCTAAATTTAAATCTGAAATTTTAAAACAGATATTGTTGCCGAACCAGGTTCACTTGCCTGATGCACAGCAAGCCAAACACTGAGACGCCAAGTTTGCAGCAGGGAAGGGTTTATTCATGAAGCAGCCAAGTGAGGAGACAGGAGAAGAAATCTCAGATCCACCTCCCTGAAGGTGAGGGCTCAGGATATTTACAAGAAAAAGTAGCAGGGCGACCTTAGGCATGAGGAAAGGTGATTGGCGGTAGGGGAAAGGTGAGGTTATCAGTGTTGTTCCCAGGTGTATCTGGATCACAGGCTTCTATGAGATGCATGTTCATAGACGGAGGCACTCAACATGTTCTGAGATTGGAACATGCCCCTCTGACATCAAATGGTCATTCATCAGACCCCTGGGCAGACCCAGTTGTAGGGGTGGTGGGTCTGAGCCAGTCTTAGTTAGATGGAACCGATCAGGAACCAACTCGAAGTTCCTTTAAAACTACTTAAACCTCCCTGTTACTATAGTGACCCATAGTCGGAGGCGTTATCTACAGGGATGGTTAAAGTGTTTTGTTATATATTACCTAGGTTACGTGAAGCTTGGAGTGTATGGAATTAAAGAGAGACAAGGAAAATATAACTAAAGTGAGTTCAATCAGCAGAGGCAGGTTTTCAACACGCTATTCCCTTATCTGTTGCTCTGTAACACAAGCTCAAAGATTTCTCTTAGTCACTACTTTCTGTTAACCCGGGAAGGGACATGGTTTCAGTATTACATCCATGAAAAATGGAAGGTTGATAGTGTCTAGCTCCATAACACTTAGGATTATAGGAAATGAGTCAAACATCACACGATCCAAAAGGTCCCCCTGGGTGACAGTATCTGAGCAAGGCTTATTTATTACTCATTTCTGAATTACCATGTTTACTGGCATTGGTGGCTTAGTGCATGATTTACAAAGAGCTGCACACTGGAAACCTTCTACAGTGTTCGATCCTATTGTCCCAAAGTAAAATGCTGCATTTGGAGATTACCCTTCGTGGGGACTCCTTTGATTTTTTATATATTAGATTGTAATGAGACATAGGGGGATATCATGGAATAATTTTGTATATATATATTTATGATTTTCTTCAATATGACCCTTTCTCTAGTTAGTAAGAGACATGTATGTTACCTCAAAAAGGATTAGGTTTTTATCACAAGAATGCAAAGAGAAAGAATGGTCCGATGTTCTCCTTTTATATTTTCAAAATAAACTGTTTAAGTCCAGACGGGAAATAGTTGTTTTCAAAGCTATCCCTTTCATTTGCAAGAGGTGAAATTCACTGAATGAAGACAAGGTCCTAGAAAATAAGAATGAGGACACTCTGATAGAAGAGCAGCACAGTGATAACCTGCCCAGCAATAGGAGGAAAGAGGAGGAGAATGACACAGACCACCCTGCCCAGGAGAGGAGACAAGATTCATTCTGGCTGAGAGAGGAGAAGAGGGTGGACAGAGGGCTGTTCTTGGAGGGTTTGCGGCTTCATGGATGAGGGGACATGGCTGGGTTTACTGATGAGGGATGAGAATCATCGTGGAGAGACATTATCCCTCATCAGCAGGGTGTGGGCATCAGGAAACCTCACTGAGACCCATAGACCCTCTGCAGCCAATGAGTGAGCACTGGCCACCATTGCTCAGGGGCACATTGGCTGTCCTGGTCTTTGAGGTTTCCGGTGGCCCTGGGTAACTGTTGTGCTCGTGTATCCTGGACCATCCAGCCGAAGCCCTGATCATCCTTTCCCTGATCCTCTCTGAACTCTAACTGAAAATTCTCCCTTTTCAGTGAGCAGGGGTGTTGGTAACATTCCAATAGTTTGCAAAGTCAGACACAAAATAGAAGAAGAAGGACAAAAAAAGGAATAAAGCATCATTACCAATTTTTTTGAACTCAAAAATTTTTAAAGAACAGAAACTGTTTTCTGAGGGGACAGGAAGCACAGCAGTGGTAGGTGAGGTCCAATGGCGGCTGGGGACTCAGCAGAAGGACTCTCTGAAGGAGGTCCTGGGATCCTATGAAGGCTGGAAAGAGAGTCCATGGCTGACGGTGGGAAGTGACAGCAAGAAATGGGAGCTGCTGGGACAGGATGGGGATCTGCTGCCCTGGGGGCACCTCTTCCCTTCCACGAGCTGCTGCACACAGACGTCAGGCTTCAGGATAATGACTCTCGGGCGAGCGAGACTTGGCAGGAGGTGTAGCCGGGGAAGGCGGCCACGGGTTTCTGCCCACATTAGTGGCAGCTGCTCGTGACCTGGGGCTGCCGGGTAACCTGCAGTGCTTCTGCTGGAAGGACGTTCTGCTTGAACTGATGGCTGATGACTGAGCTCTCTTATGGAGACAGGGCAGAGGGCTGGTCTCTGCTGGGATAAAGCAGATCCTTCTGGGAAACTAAGAAAATTTGGGGCAGGCGGGGCGTGAAGGAAAGATCCTATGCCACACCCTTTAAGGGGGAAAGGGTCACCGAAAGGAGAGAATGCATTTGGATGGGCTAACAAGTTTATTCGGGAAGGATGTCATAGGAACAATTTTTATGTGTAGTCTGTAAACTAAACGGGGGCTTCTGGGTTATCGGGCCTGAGATGGAGCCCCAGATATGAGTCACGTGGAGTCCAGGTTTGTGCTTGAGATGCTGTTAAGCCGGTGGGGACAGCCCTGTGTGAACAATCCCTTATTAACCCGGCAGAACACCTGCAATGTGCCTGCAAACAGGCGGGGAACACTTGACACTCAGGAGGCATCAGGTTATTGAAGGAAGAGACCCCGTTGCTTGTCTTTGGCTGAGAGAGGACAGTGGTGACACTCATCCAAGGGCTGAAGATGAAAACCTGCGACACTGGAAAGGATACATTGTCCTTTGGTGTCGCTTTACTGTGCTCAACTCTACCGTAACTGCTTGCTTTAGATTCCATACTTGTAAAAAAAAATATGGAGAATGAGAGAAAATCAGGGATAACTGGGGTGGGTACTCTTGGTGCTTGCTCCACTTCCTTTATGAAAAAATAAAGTAGGCCAGTGCTTGAGATGACATATGGAATGCCTGATATAATCACCGTTAAATATCTAGTGTCCATGCGCTGAAAGTGACTTCCACCCCATGTGTGCTCGGTAAGACAAGTGACCTGCTCCTGTGTGATGCAGGTCACGGCAGTGGGAAGGGCAGGAATGGAATCATGAGGGTGGATGAGCAGGTAGGATTTCTTATTTCAACTCCGTGAGCCTCTGAAGAATTTGTGGGTGGGTCACACTAAAAGTGTCAGTGCTGGCCCGAGAGGTGGTGTGAACTGTACTTTATGGACACTTAACTGAAGATCTGAAAGACAAGTTTAAGATCAACCCTATGCAGAAGTATCATTCATCTACAGATCCAGGAAAGAAACCAGAGATTTTTGGGTTTTCCAGAAGGCTACATTAGCCACTTCAGTGCCTGATATGTTGGCACTGACCCCTGCACCTTAAACCCAGACTCACCCACCAAATGTCATGGTGTTTAGAAATGAGTAGGTGGTGAGAGCATGTGGGTGGTGACTTGGATTCTTATTTAGAGAGTGCCCTAGATGGCTGCCATGGTTGTGTGCAGCTACACAGTACAGATTCTTTTTGTTCCTGATATGTCCTCTGATTCCTTTTACTATATCAGGTTCCACAAGTTCATCTTTAGCAGCATCCTATGCTTCTATCACAAGCCCCCAACGATCATCTCCTTTAAAGAGGCCGCCTCCTTCTCCATCATGCTGCTAGCCTGGGACTTCCCACTGTCTCATAGCCCTTTCCAAGCCCTTTCTTTTTGACATTCTCACAGCTAATGCTCTGACAACAAATGTTACTTTTTCTCACTATTTCCCACTCATGTCAGCCTACAGGTCCTGGGTGTGGATCCCCCATTATGGTGTCTGTCTATAACCACCACCAGGACCCAGCACACTGTCCTCCTTTCCTTCTGGTCTCTGCCTGACACTCAGCTCTGCTGGGGGCTCCCAGGCTGACTCTTACATGGATGTCGAGCAGGACAGTGCACTGTTTTTGCATGGACTCTGGGAGGGTATGTGCTTCCTTTTTGGATTTTTAAAACTTGTAATATGGAGAGATTCTAACTGAACTTGCCACTATACATCTTCATTTACAGAATTCCAGACTTCTTCAATGTAAACCAACATCAGTGACCCAGCCTAATCCAACAGAGAAGTTAAGAGCCACCCCTGCTCCACTCCGCTCCCAGGTAAGAAGAGCTTTGGTCAGCCTCAAGACAAGAAACATGGGTGCTCCTGCTACTGAACCAGGTTCTTGTGTCCTATGCAAAGAAAGCCGAAAACGTGAGACACTGAGGTGCGGCAAAGAAAGGCTTTATTCACAAGGCATCCAAGAGAGAAGAAAGGAGAACAAGTCTCAGATCCCCCTCCCCAAAGGCCAGGGGCTTGAGACATTTGAGAGATAAAGAAGCTGGGTGGCCTTAGGCCTGGGAAAAGGTGACTAGAATTAGGGAAAGGTGAGCTAATTGGTGTTCTGCAGAGGCGTATGAGTAATGTGCTTCTTCGTGGGATGTAGGCTCTAAAGTGGAGGCACTTAGCATGGTCTGAGGGTGGAAATTCTGGTCCTCAGACCTGAAATGGTCATTCATGGGACAGCTGCACACGCCCAGGTTTGGGGGCAGTGTTCCAAACAAGTCTTAGCCAGCTCAAGCTTGAATTAGACGCAGCTGACTCCAAGTTCCTGAAAAGAACTTGGGTGAAACCTTATTGTTTAGTCAACACAATGCTTGGAGGACATGCAACAAAACAATTAAAGTGAGCTTGCTCACCGAAGGCGGGCTACAAGCAGTGAGGTGTTTAACGAGCTTTAAGACAAGCTCAAGAATTCTGTTAGTCACCAGATTCTGTTAACCGCATGCGGTAGAGTTAACTCCTTTTATAGCAAATGAAGCCAAACTGTAATAAGTTCATCATGGGTGTGATTCCCCTCACTTGGAGTGCTTCCTTTTCAGTCTTTTGTTTTCCCTGGTCTTTGGTGACAATCAGGGCTGACATGCTTAGCACGGTCCTTGCACCAAAGAATCCTGGCCAGATTGTTAGAGGGACCAGAAGAGACATGTGATTGTGTGGACAGCCTAGGCCATCCCAGTGGCTCAGGGAAGACTGTGTTTCCTTCCCTAGCTTCATCTCTGTGCACTTTTTGCCTCAGAACACTGGGACATACGGGGACACGATCTAAGGTGAGCATAAAGTAAAGGGGCTGAGGGAGAGTTCACTTGACCTTTCATGCAGACCTTATGGCAGAGAGGAGACAGGAGCCTTGTAGCTTTTCCTCTCAGTTAGGCAGATTCTCCCAGGGCAGGTATTTCCCTGGAATTCGTGGTAATGGCAAGTGTCCGAATCATGGATTTAGAATTTCAGTTGTTCCCCTTCTTGAATACAGATAATTGGTTGTAAGTAGGAGAATAAGAAAAAATATTTTATATATCCCTGGACATCACACAGATCCCAAAAGCAAAACTTATTGCTGAGCCTGAAAATGGACTGAAGCGAAACTAGACTCATTAACTGTGATCACCCTTTCCATTGCTCTGCCATAGATTTCCTGCTTCAGGCTTCTCTCCTAGCAGGAGCAGTAGTGATATAAAAATCTAAATGTTTTAGTTTCACACACATGGATTTTTCTGCTCTAGAATATACAATCATGTTTTAATCTATTCATAACCAAATTTGTTCTGAAGGGGAATTAACATGAATCGGTTTTGTGTATATTTACACCTTTACTTATAAGCCTGTGTCTTAGTGTCAAGAGACACTAAGACTCTTGACTTTGCAATGTTAGCGGCTCAGGAGGGACGTGGCTCATGACCCCACCGCACTGCAAGGTCTTTGCGGGCACATGGATATGTGTCATCTTGCATCCCTCATGGCATCTGGGTTGGGAGTTGACAATATACACAAACAGGGAGAGGAGGAGTTTCTAGGGCCAGTTCAGCTGAGAGTTCCCAAAAATGCACCAAGTCAAGGGGAGAACAAGCACCAACAGTAGTGTTGAGGTCAAGAGCAAGAAATACTGGGTAAGGTACCAAACGGCATCTCCTTGATGAGGGTAAGTGGCTTGTGAAGATGGCATAGAAGTTAGAGAAATAGGATCAGGAGAATTAAAAAAAAAGATTCAAGGAGACGTCAGGAGGGTCAGTGAGCAAAATCCCATTTCTTGGCAAACTTTGCATGCTGTTGGAACATGTGATCTGCTGAAAGGGGCCATGAGAGACCACAGGGAGTGCTGGTGAGTTTCTGACCTCTAATGTATACTTTCCAGATGGATTAACAGGAGAATCAATAAACATTGTCTACATTTGACATTTTGATAAATAGAACTATAGTATTTGCTGAGGCGGCAGGTGTTACCACGACAGAGATGTAAGTTATATAAGAATATCTTATTTCTTGGGGTGTTTTCACTACACTTATATTATTAGTTACATAATAATCACAGCTCCCCTGGGTTTTGTTCTGTGATAGGCGATTTGACCACCCCAGTTCTGATACTCCTTTTCTCTGTGACACAGGACATATTAACTTAACTTCTCTAAGCCTGGATTTTCTCATTTGTAATACATTGATGATAGCACCTAATCAACAGGGCTATACAAAAGGTTAGAGGAGAGCATAGATAGGAGATATTTAGCATATGGCCTAGAAGAGTAATTTCTCAATACATATGGACCACAATCTCTGTAGACAAATGATTCGGAGGAGACGAATCGTGGAACTTTGGAGAGATAGTCTCAGACCTGGATTCTAGGACCACAGACAATGTTACGAATTCTACCTTCAAAATACTTCAAAATACTTAATTCCCTCATTCAGAACTGCATTATTTTTTGTTAACATATTTATTTATTTAGTTTTGGCTGTGTTGGGTCTTCGGTTCTGTGTGCGGGCTTTCTCTAGTTCCGGCGAGCAGGGACTACTCTTCGTTGTGGTGTGCACGCTTCTCATTGCAGTGACTTCTATTGTTGCTGAGCACAGGCTCTAGGCGCTTGCACTCAGCAGTTGTGGCACGTGGGCTCAGGAGTTGTGGCTCACAGGCTCTAGAGTGCAGGCTCAGTCACTGTGGCGCACGGGCTTAGTTGCTCCACAGCATGTAGGATCTTCCCGGACCAGGGCTCGAACCCCTGTCCCCTGCATTTGCAGGCGGATTCTTAACCACTGCACCACCAGGGAAGTCCAGAGGTGCATTATTTTTCCCAATAATACTCCAATACATGCTCTCTTCCTCTCTATCCTGATTCAGTCTACCCCTCACACAGCTATGGACTTCAGTGTGTTTGTTTTTTTTTTTTTCCCAATTATAAAATGATAATGTTGATTTACTTCCTCTTTGAAATTTAAAATTATCCTAAAATAAATAAAATCCCAAGCAATATAATTTATTAAATGACTTTAGTGTTTAAAAAAAGAAAAGAGAAAATAAAATAACTCAAGCCAGCTACTCTTCATGTAGCAGGATGCTCCCCGGGTGCAGTGGCTTTCAGGTGGGGTTGGCCAGCGGCTCTGACGGAGGTGTTGACAGCAGTCCCCACCCAACATCCTAGACCTGTTTCCACAGTGAGGATTCATACTGCCCTTGTGTAATTGATGACTTTGCAGACAGAAAGTGAACAAAAGGGGAAGCATGGTTGGAGAATCTCAGAGAGAGTCCCCGTAGGAAATATGTGTGACCTCATGAGACAGTCCTGGGAACAAGGCCCATAATCAGAGGGGTTCAGTTGTTCTAGACAAACCTGGTGGCTCTTACTTGACATGACCCTGACCCAAACAATCCAAATGCCAAGTGGGAATAAAGCTATGAGTAATACCAGTGAACCGTCTAATAAATACATATAGGGTAAGAGAATCATATTTTCAGTTCAGCAGGAAAAAGGAAGTCCTGGGAACTTTTCATTTTGTGAGGCACAATACAGCAGAACATCGTGGACCGAGTGACAATGTGGAAGTGAGCGTGATGTTCAAATAAGAGCCGGGAAGAAACTAGGGAGTGATTTAGAGGCCGCGGTGGCCCGTGTGGTCAGTGCAGAAACTGGAGTTACAGATATAGATGATGTCGGTGGTAAATGAAGCAGCAGGAACTGAACCCGTAGCTCTGAGCAGCCTCCCTGTGTGACAGGCTCACCAGCCCCAGAGGCACGTGAGGCAGCAGGAGGAATTGCTGGGGAGGGGGGCCTGGAACAGCGTGACAGGAGCAGTGAGAAGCATGTCTGGAGGGGAGAGGGGCCTCACGTGTCAGGGCAGAGTTCAGCCCCCAGGCAGGGGCTCCCTGGAAGATTGCTCCAGGCGGGAGCAGCATGGCTCTGGCCAAGGAGAAATGAACATCGACTAAGGATGGAGGGACAATCAAGTCATAGTAGGTCATGCGTAGACAATGAAAGCTGTTAAGGTGTTGTGTAACAGCCCGTCTCCGAGAATCCTAAGGGATGCTGTCGAGGGTAAGTCCCCATGGACCATGAGAGCTGAGAGCCTCTGCTGGGCATGGCCAGTGCACTTGAGAGCTGGTAGGATCAGTACAAACTTACTTTATTATTACTTCATTATTGCAGAGGTAAGGCCCAGACAACCTTCAGATTACGTTCATAAACTAAAGTATTTCTGTGTAAAATTTGTGTACATTTTACATATTTTTTTCTGGGTAAGTAAATGCAGTAATATATCAAGATTAACAATACTTATATGTTTGAGGTTTTGTGTTTTTTTTTTTTTTTTTTTTTTGTCTGTTTGTTTGGTTTAGATTTTTTTTTCTAATTCAATTGGCACTAAAACACCCAAACTGAGTCTCTTAGTCTCCAAGGTGATTATTCAGTTGGTGACTCCAATTAGTATTTTGAGACTCTTTTTGAAATTCTAAAAAAATAGGAATATCCCCGAAAAGTAATATTTAAAATTTTCATCAATTTAGACTTTCCTACTAAGTAGAGGTGAGGCCTGTGATCCTCAACTCTGGCTGCAATATAAAAGACTCAGGTAAATGTTTAAATATCCTGCCATCCGGCTGCCCCACTGCTGCACACTCTGCCCTAATTGTTCTCGTGATGTGGAGTCCTCTGTGACAGAAGTTTTGAATCTCCCAGTGTGATTCTAACAGGAATACAAAGATAATTATCAGTAAGCTAATGGGCAAGAAGTTAAGAAAAGTACAACGGATCTCAACTTTATAAAGTACATCTGTCATCTCTGCTCTGCCCCTTCTCTTCTCCAAAACATAAACACACAGGTGCACACACCTCCCCGGTCCGCACCAAGAATCCATCCTCCAGGTTTTACTGTATTTGAGCGTCTGCATTCCAACAGCAATGCTAGATTCCAAGGGTTTTCTCTTACTTCTCTCTCCCCTCATCCTCTGCTAGGCTCCTCCCGTGGTGCCCCCTCCCGATTTCTACCAGAGCCCAAGGCTGTGGTCACTCTACTCAGTACCCCACTCCGTGTCTAACATGGGACCTGCCCAGACAAAATCTTAAACATTAGCTGAATTGAGGTAATGAAGTTGCTATTTGTGGTGTCTTACTAGCTGCTTTTTCTGCATGCTGGGACGGCAAGGTTTTGTTCTCATTTTCTGGGTCACTGTTTCACCAAAACCCCAGGTTTCACGCTCCGAGTGTTGTGCTGTCTCGTGCGTACGTGCAGTTGTATCTTCCATATTCTTTTTCCTAATTGTGTTTCTCTCTCGCTCGCTCGCTTTTAGCCATAGAAAAGAAGCTTTCAAACAGACACATGAGGATAATATGAAAATGAGGGGGCGCATTATCCACAGATCCTTGATAACACCCCGCCCCCTGGGGATCCTGCCCGTTTCTGCCGCCCCCCTTGTGACCCTCTCCCCATCGCTCCCTGCATCTGATGATACCAATCTCCTCTCAGACCCTAGAACACACCGGGCTCTTTCCAACTCCTGCTCCTGTCCTTTCTGCCTGGAATACTCTTCATCTTGCTCATCACCTGCACATCCTACAAGTCTCACACTCATCTCATCCCCTCAAGGGGACCTTCCAGACACCTTCTCCTGGGGAAGGGAGGATAATTACCTGAAGAAGAAGCTCAGAAATCCTCTCTGGCCTGTGAGGTGACAGCTGTGCAGACCCTCCCTCCACCCCAGTGTCTGACAGCTGTTATTTATTGATATATATTTTTTCTCACAATGTTTAGATTATAAATTGATCTTAGTTGAAGGGATTAAAGAAAAGACATGTGGACATTGTGTGAGAATATTTGTGCCTACAGACACAGACGCTATGAACACATGAACCGAGTAAAAGTGTAAGTTTTAATTTTTTTGTATTATCCTTAGACTTCTAAAAATCTCAAACATAAGGAGCTCTGTTACCCCTCAATATAATCTTCAGGTATATCAATAATCAAAGGGAAACAACCAAAGTAAATGTTGTCAATATTTATGATTGAAGTAAAAGCAATATTTTGAATGGAAAACAGAAGTTGGCCACTAATCGATGTTCTGTTCTTTCTTTATGATAATTGAAAATTCTCCTTGGCAACATTGATTGACAAGATGAGGAAGTTACATTTCATAAACTTCTTATAAAGTCTTGGGTTATCCTCATTTATAAATAATGACACTCAGAAGAGAATTCGGGTTTTTAATGTTAAAAGGTTAAATAATAATCACATTATGAATTAATTAATAAACTGGTTAATAAATCAGTTAATAAACTGGTTTATCTTTTTAATGTATTCATTCTACTTTAATGAGCATAATTTATACTTTATAATTGCCTGTGGCATCCTATAAGTGAATTTATATACTTTTGGTAAACTTATTAGATGGAATAGAAAAGTGTATGGTGCACAAAGAGGTTGAATAAATGAAAATATATAATTAAAATCATCTTTGTCGTTATAGCATCTAGACCAGAGAAAGAAAAAGAAATCAGTAAGTATATAGAAGATTTGAATGACACTACTCACCTTGAAGTAATGAACATTTATAGAGTTCTCCACCTAATCATTGCAGAATAAAATAATATTTTTTCTAGTAAATATGGAAAATTTACCAAGATATTCTGCCCAGAAGACAGGCTCATTAAATATGAAAATAATCAAAGTATTACAAATTATGTTAAGAGAATTAAACAAGATCTTGCATGTAAGGGCTCAGGTGGGCACAGAAGGCTGCTTCCCACCCACCACTCTAACCACAGACAAGGGAACACAGAGTTTCAGCTGGAAGTCATTAGGCCATTGTGGATCGAGGGGGATGGAGAGGTAGAAACAGACCGTGAGAGAGGAAAAGGGTCCAAAGCAGGACCAGAATCCAGCACTAAGAGTGACCACCCTGGGGCCTATTTAGACAATTGACACAATTATCTCCAATCATTCATTGGGATTACAGTGTTTGCTGCATGGTCTTAGAGAAGTGCTAGTAAATACATCATCTCATGTAACTCTCCAAACAGCTCTATGACATAGTTGTATGGTCATCTCTGCTTTAGAAGTAAGGAAAGTGAGGCTAGAGTTGGTTAGGTGGCCTGTCCAACATCACACAAATAGGAAGGGGTAGAGCTAGGATGGGAATGTTTGTGTAATTCAGGACCAGCTTGTGCATTTCCTAGCAGCATCCTCATGTCTAAATGGATGAGCCGCACCTCACACAAGCTCCTTTAATTCAGGATTGGGAAATGAACTGTGAAAAGTCTCCCACATATTTTGCATAATCTTTTGAAAAATAAAAGGACATATAGGACTTCCCTGGTGGCTCAGTGGTGAAGAATCCACCTGCCAACGCAGAGGACACGGGTTCCAACTCTGGTCTGGGAAGATCCCATGTGCTGCGGAGCAACTAAGCCCGTGGGCCACACCTACTGAGCCCGCAAGCCACAATTACTGGGCTTGCGAGCCACAACTGCTGAAGCGCGAGAGCCTAGGGCCCTTGCTCTGCAACAAGAGAAGCCGCCTCAATGAGAAGCCCGTGTACCACAACAAAGACTCAACGCAGCCAAAAATAAAATAAATAAGAAAATTAATAATAATAAAACATATATATATAAAAGATTGTTAAAGCATTAAATAAAACACAGCTGTCACTTTCTATCAAGTGTAGTGAGGAAGAGAAAGAAACAAAACTGAAACATTTTAATAATTAATTAGTTAATTAACTAACTCCCATTGTTCACTTTTTTGTTGTTGGCTTCCTTAGATCCTCGTGTGCCTCTCACTGCGGCGGCTTCTCCTGTTGCGGACCTCTGGCTCTAGGCGCGAGGGTCTCCGCAGCTGTGCCTCGCGGGCTCAGCTGCTCCTCAGCATGTGAGATCCTCCCAGGCCAGGGATCGAACCCACGTCCCCTGCACTGGCAAGTGGACTCCCAACCACTGGGCCACCAGGGAAGTCCTGGTTCACTTCTATTCTCCACCCCTCAACTTCTGATGGTTGTGCTCAGCTGCTGGTTAAGGTGCGAATGCACAGACCTTAGGAAGGCCTCCTTCTTCAGCAGAGATGCCCGCAGACGCTCTAAGCAAGGCTCACAGTGCCTCTCTGCTTGGCCCCCTGAACCTCCTCTCCTCACAACACCCCTGCTGTCAGGAGGATCCGCAGCATCTGCCCACATCTCCCCCTCCCTCTTAGGAGAGTGGCTTCTACATTGATTTCCTGAGCAACATTATCAGCGGGACCCTTCCGCCTTCTAACTCTCAAATACAAGGACATTCCACAAACAGTGTTATACCTTGCTTTTAAAAAGATCCACCTAGGGCTTCCCTGGTGGCACAGTGGTTAATCATCCACCTGCTAATGAAGGGGACATGAGTTTGAGCCCTGGTCTGAGAAGATCCCACATGCCAAAGAGCAACAAAGCCCACGCGCCACAACTACTGAAGCCCATGTGCCTATAACCCGTTTTCCATAACAAGAGAACCAACCCAATGAGAAACCCGCACGCAGCAATGAAGAGCCGGCACATCATAAATAAATAAATTTATAAAAATAAAAATATACACTTAAATACCTGTATTAGTTTTCTGTTGTTGATGTAACAAATTACCAAAAGTTCCTTCTCTTACAGTTCTGGAGGTCAGAAATCCAAAATGGATCTGACTGTGCGAGCTTAAAGTGTCATCAGGTCTGTTCCTTCTGGAGGATCTGTTGCAGGGTCTGTTCCCTGCCTTCACCAGTCTGTAGAGGCCACATGATTTCCTCGCTTTCTGGCCCCGCCGGCAATCACATCACTCCCACCTCTGCCCCAGTCCTCACACCTCCTTCTCTGGCTGTGACTCTCTGTCCTTCCTCTTTCATAGCTGAAGACCTTTGTGATTGCTTTGCACCCACAAAACTTATCCAGGAGACCCTCTCCAAGTCAAGATTCTTAATTTAATCTCACCCACACAAGTTCCTTTAGCTACATGAGGTAATATATTTGTGTGTTGGGGAATTAGGCCATAGGCTTTCTGAAGAGCCATTATTCTGTTGACCAAACTACCCTTTCTGCACAACTTGAAAAAACTTTGTTTTACACTGATGGAAGAAATTTTCACATATTAAGGTGTGGGGAAGTCATTCTGGCAGACACATGACTTGAATTTTAGGCTATCCCAAAGAGCCTGTTTGTAGCCTATTCAACATGCACTGCACATCTGCTATTAACCATTAAAGAAAAAATGCATTTAAAAGTAAAATGGAGCAACTATGGTTTAGGCTTTCGAAATGAACTGGGTGACCACTATAGACAAGGTTTCAAACACATTCTTTTATTAGTGAAAACTTGAGTTTTCTGACCTGTATTGTTAGCGAACACAAGTTCATGTGCCTGATGCAGAGTGAGACCAAGGTTTATTGCAGAGCCATGAAAAGGAGATTGGGAGGTTCATGCTCAAAACACTCCAAACTCCCTGAAGGGCTTCAGTTAAGCATGTGTAAGGGCAAGCTTAAGGAGGGGTGAGGTTGGTTGTTGACGCAGGAATCCTTTGTCCACGAAGGTCAGGTCACTGTTCCTGTAAACCTCCAACAAAAGAAATGTTATTCTCTGTTCTGCAACTTTTTATCTTTATATGAATGGCAAAGTGTTTTACTCTTAAATGTCAGAGCATTGAGAATGGGCTATCCTGTATATTTCAGGCTATAGGCAACATTTTTAACTTGAAGCAAAAACAATAGGTTATATAGGTTAAAGTAAAAAAACAAACAAAAAACAAAAAGATCTAATATGAAGTCAGATTGTTCTTCCCAGTTACAGTATCAGACTCAAGGACACCAAGAGCCATTCTCAAAACAGTATCTGCTGGCAGCTGCCACCTGCAACTTCAAGGTCTCCAGGTCTCCCCTTGTAACTATGCAACAATTTCAAACACCAACCAATCCTTTCTTAATAGTCACCCTTACCTCTTGCCAGCTCCAATTATAATTGTTTTCTTAAATTTTTATTTTATATTGGCTTATAGTTGATTAAAAATGTTGTATTAGTTTCAGATGGACAGCAAAGTGATTCTGTTATACATATACATGTATGTATTTTTTTCAAATCTCTTTCCCCATTTAGCTTATTACAGAATATTGGGCAGAGTTCCCTGTGTTATACAGTAGGTCCTGGTTGGTTATCTTTTTAAATATAGCAGTGTGTATGTGTCTATCCCAACTTCCCAATCTGTACCCCTCAACCCTTCTCCTCTGGTAACCATAAGTTTATTTTCTAAGTTTGTGTGTTTGTTTCTGTTTTGTAAATAAGTTTATTTGTATCACTTTTGGCTGTACCAATTTACATTCCCACCAACAGTGTAGGAGGATTCCCTTTTCTTCACACAGTCTCCAGTATTTATTGTTTTTTCATGCTGGTCATTCTGACTGGTGTGAGGTGATGTCTGATTGCAGTTTTGATTTACATTTTGCTAATAATTAGCCATGTTGAGCATCTTTTCATGTGTCTCTTTGCCGTCTGTATGTCTTCTTTAGAGAAATGTCTATTTAGGTGTTCTGCCCATCTTTTCATTGGGTGGTATGTTTTTTGGATATTGAGCCGTATGAGCTGTTTATAAATTTTGGAGGCTAAACCCTAGTCAGTTGCATCATTTGCAAATATTTTCTCCCATTCTGTGGGTTATCTTTTCATTTTGTTTATGGTTTTCTTTGCTGTGCAAAAGCTTTTCCGTTTAATTAGTTCCATTTTGTTTACTTTTGTTTTTATTTCCATTACACTAGGAGATGGATAGTAAAAGATATTGCTTTGATTTATGTCAAAGAGTGTTCTGTCTATATTTAGTGTATAGTGTATATAGTGTCCTCTAAGAGTTTTATAGTATCCAATCTTACATTTAGGTCTTTAATCCATTTTTAGTTTATTTTTGTGTATGGTGTTAAAGAACGTTCTAATTTCATATTTTTTTACATGTAGCTATTCAGTTCTCCCAGCACCAGTTTATTGAAGAGACTGTCTGTCCTTCATCGTATAGTCTTGCCTCCTTGGTCATAGATTAATTGACCATAGGTGGGTGGGTTTATTTCTGGGCTTTCTATCCTGTTCCATTGATCTATATGTCTGTTTTTGTGCCAGTACCATACTGTTTTCATCACTGTAGCTTTGTAGTATAGAGTGAAGTCAAGGAGCCTGATTCCTTGAGCTCTGTTTTTCTTTCTCAAGATTGCTTTTGCTATTCAGGGTCTTTTCTATTTCCATACAAATTTTAAGATTTTTGTTCTAGTTCTGTGAAAAATGCCACGGATAACTTGATAGGGATTGTATTGAAGCTGTAGATTGCCTTGGGTAGTATAGTCATTTTACCAATGTTGATTCTTCCAATCCAAGAACATGGTATATCTTTCCATCTGTTTGTGTCACCTTCGATTTCTTTCATCACTGTCTTATAGTTTTTGGAGTACAGGACTTTTGTCTCCTTAGGTAGGTTTATTCCTAGAAAATCCTAAAGATGCTACAAGAAAACTACTAGAGCTCATCAATGAATTCTGTAAATTTGCAGGATACAAAATTGAAACATGGAGATCTGCGTTTCTATACACTATACACTAACAATGAAAGGTCAGAAAGCGAAATGAAAGAAACAAATCCATTTACCATTACATCAAAATATGTATACATATAATTCTTGACAATCAACTTATGTCATTTTGAGGTTTTTGCCTTTATAAGTCTCCCCAATCTTGTAGTCTGGCTGAACACATTTCAGGTTCTTCTAGAATGTATCTCTCCTGAGCTATAGACCTCATTTTGGTTCAAGTAAAATTCTTTTCTATTCCTACTATAGATTGATTTAGAGAATATTTATATTGACAACACAATTAAAGAGTTTCTTTTTAACATTTCAGAATATAATGAAAAGCTAAAATATGAGTTACAGATACTAAAGCCCACTTTCATTTAGTGCACTGAGGCTGCTACAAGGGAAGGGGACAGGGACATTCTCTGGGCCCAGCAAGGAGGGCCTCAACAGCTCTCTGCTCCTCCCAGGCGCTCCGAAGCCCACTGCGCCCCCCCTCGTGGGGGTGGGGACAGCAGCTCAAGCATCATGGAGACCCTGGGGATATGACTATGAGTTGGGTACCCGGACCTGCACCCTTCAGAGACCATCTCCGTCAATGACATTCCAAGCTCTGGAACTGCCAACCTGAGGTCCTCTTTTTATGGAGCAAGGGCTCATGTGACTGAGGTGCAGAAAGCCCAACTGACAGCAGGTGTTTTAATCAAAGTAAGGGTTTATTTACAGATCTCCAAGCAAGGGAGTGGGAGACAAGCCACAGTTACACTCCAATTTGGCTTTTGAGTTAGCGACCTTTTTAAAGGGAAGAAAAAAGAGGCTGCCATTAATCATCATCATTTGACATGTCTGTGACTCTTTCTTTTCCTTATTTAACAAATAGAAGTATAGTTGACTTATTGATACAATATTGTGTTACTTTCTGGTGTATACCAAAGTGATTCAGTTTTATATATATATATATATATATATAATTTTCCATTATAGGTTATTACAAGATATTGAATATAGTTTCCTGTGCTATACAGTAAATCCTGGTTAGTTACCTTTTTTATGAACAGAATTGTGTAACTCTTAATCCCATACTGTATGTGACATTTGTTCATCATAACTTCAGAAGTCAGGCTGTCTCTGGTTTAAGATTCTCAGGCCAGGTGTTCCCCGGCTCAGGGGTCTTTGAGCTCATCTTGCCCTGGAGAAACAACCTGAGTTTAGAGTGAACGATGACATCTACAACAGCAACTGGTACACTGATGATGTTCACAACAGAAGTGTAGTCACCTGACTCTGCTTGTTCAGTTAGCACAGGATTGAGGTCAGAGGTGACAAAGAAAAGGAAGAAAGTTTTGGATAGAGAGATCATCTGTAAACTCAGTGAGGGAACTCTGTTTTAGGGGGACTTGGATTCACCCTGCAGGACGTGGGAGGACAGCACCTCACTCCTGGTGCCCAGTCCCATCAGCCCCTGGACGGACCCCTGCACCTTAAGAGGCCCCTCTGGGGAAAGGAGGAGCTGCTGGGACAGCGGCCCCTGAGCCCCTCTCTCTTTTGGCCCATCTCAGGGCTCCGAGTTCCCGGAGGAGCAGAGGCGGAGGCCCAGGTGGGAGCGAGTGGCCCGCAGGGGAAAGAGGAGCCCAGCTCTGCAGCGGCCCGAGTGCAGGAAGCCGGGGTGGTTCTGGTCCCGTTGGGGAAGAGCCTGGGTTCGGAAGGCCTTCTGCGAGGAGCGCGGTGCCGCCCGCTAGCTCCCCACCTCTGCCGCCTTCCCTGTGGGCGGAGGCCTCTGGGCGGCTCGGGACAGGTTGGCGAGGCCTCCTTTCCCGCCGCTCCTCCAGCTCCAGGCCGGGGCCCTGCAGCGGAGCTCTTTGTAGCTGAAGCGCTTGCCCCGCCCGGAAGCCCGGGGAGCGGAGCAGAAAGGCCATGGCCGGGAGCCCTGGTCTCTGCCCGCACCGAGGGGCTCCTCCCAGACCCGCCGGCCAAGCTGCAGGAAGAGCTGGTGGATCCACAGCCGCGTCCTCACCAGAGAGGAGGTTCTCATCTTGTCGCAGGAAAAATTCAGAGACAACAGGGAGAAGGAGAAGGCACAGCGAGGATTTCTAGGGCACAGAGAGCCGACGGGGGTGAGCAGCGGCGCCGAGCCCCTTGGACAGGCTGTTTACATGGGACGTTAAAATGAGGGGGCGGAGTATTCATTGGGGAGGGTGGGACTTGTGGGTCGCACTCCCTGATTTTCACCCAGCTCCACCTTTCTGAGGTGAGGTGGGAGTTTCCTCCTTATTTAGCCTTAGTGGGAAGTGTCCCCGCCCCAGTGCATGATGGGAACTTCTCATCTGCAACGCTAATTTTATTGTAATGAGGGCATAATGAGCAAAAGGTTACATTTAGAGGCCTGAGATTCCCGGTTTCCCACATTCCCTTGCCTCCAGGAGACTTGTCATTCCAAAATGTATCATTTTCTATCCGCCCAGAAGTTCCTGCTTTTCTTTGTCTGCCTACAGACCCCCGTTGTTTACAACATGTATGGTTTCCTGCTATCTGACCCCACCCCCTTTCTCTGCTCCCGGCTAGCTCTTTTCCTGCTGGAGCAGCCAGAGGTGCCGCCCTGGGCTCTGGGCTGGTTGGGGGACAGGTGTGCTTACACTTCTCACTCTGCTGGCTTCCAGGATGGGGCCAGAGAACTGGAGCGGGATGCGCTGTGTCCCTGTGCTGTCTGTCCTGAGCCCAGGGCTGGCACTGGACAACAAGGCAGGAGCCAACTACACGTGCCCAGGCAGGCCCCTTCTTTAATCCTTCATCTCTGGTGTGAAAGAGCCCAGATTTCCCATCCTGGGCAAAAATTATTCTTTAAAAATATTTTGCAGAATGCCTTCTGTTCTCTGCCAATATAAGATGTCGGTTGAGTTAACATTACCAGAGTCATCTTTAGGGATTGTCTGTGAGTAGCAAGGGCGGCTCATAGCCCCAAACCCTTTAGGCGCAGAACATAGCTGTTCGACTCCCCTGGGTCATTAGCTGTCAGAGAAGCTGGAGCCTTACTTGCAGGACTCCAAGTGAAACTGCAGAACGTGTTTCAGGCCTTAGTAGAGCATAGGTTATGCACATCTCTTGTGCAATCTGTTTGTTTTAGAATGCTCGTCTCTAAGAAGCGTCCCTTCCACTGTGGCTCTATAGATCAGGCCATAAAATCCTACAACCCATGGGCCAAATTCTGCCCCCAACCTGTGCTGTACAACCTGCAAGCTAAAAATGATTTTTGTATTTTTAAATGTTGAAAAAACTTTAAATATTTTGCAACATATGAGAATTATATGACATTCGCATTTTAGTGTCTATAAATAATGTTTCATTGGAGCACAGCTCCTTTGTTTACATTTTATCTGTGGCTGCTTTCCTGCTACAATGGCAGACTTGATGGATAAAGCAGAGATCATATGGCAAAGTTTAAGTTATTCATTCTTTGGCCCTTTAGAAAAGTCTGCCAGCTCCTTCTCTAGAAAAGTAGTATTTTCTTACCACTATATGCTGAGGGTTACACTTAATAAGCACGTAAACTTTTGGTGAATTTTGCCCCTTGAAATAAGCCTTAGGTAGCTGTAAAACTGATGACATTACTCTCAGATATCTCATAATAAACCTAGCCACCAAATGTGCAGTTATTATTATGCTGAGAAGGAATTCATGTGGTGACTTCCTTCATCCAAGAAATCACCACAAATTAGCATAACTGGAATACAGCTCCCATCTGAATTAGAATCAACTGCAGAAACTGCCACATATTTCCAATCCTACAAATGGGGCAGAGTAAACCATAAAACTAGTTTGACCTTTGCATTAGAGACATCCCTTTTAACCGTAGCAGTGTTTGCCAAAGTTTATTGAACATGAAAATCAAAAAACAATAATAATTTATTGATAGAAAACTATCAGAATTTAATAAGTTCCATTTACACTCAGAGGAAAGAAAGCTACAAAAATGGTCACATTGATGACACAATTACTATATAATTTATATATGCTTATGAAAATTTTATAAAAGCAAAAATAACTAATTAGAATCATACTATTTTTTGTCATTAAATAAAAAGCATTTTCATGCAACTTCCTGGTATACTCTTGCATCTGTTGCACGATTTCTTTCTTAAAATGCATTCCTGCATAATGAGAACACATAGATAAAGACAGTTTGTAGTTTTCTTTTGTATTTATAAGTACATTTTAATTGAAATTTATCAATAGTGTATATAGCCTATAATACATTCTGGGAAATGCTGATTTATCTGGTAAAAACGAGTTATTTTGAATTGTTTTGAATTATCTAAAATTAAATTAGAATAAAATTAGGACCCCAATAAAATAATCAAAATAGATATCATTTTGTCTAATATCATTTAAAATGGAAACACATTAAATTTCAAATTAAATAGTTGGTAAAAGGAATTTTAAGAGGCTTGTAGAGAAAATTTTCTATTCTTATAACAGCTACTGATTTTCAAAAACATAATTTAGAATTCAAACAATTAAATTTAAAAGTAGTTATTTTACAATGTATTTAAGAGCAAACCTTGCTCTTAGGAAAGGAATTCTAGCTTTCCTCTCCTTGCATCTTGCAGAATAGCTTTCCAAGGATTCAAAATTCTGTAAAATATTTGTAATAACCCAATCATTCTGAAAATATATAATCTTTCAGAGTCCTATAATTGACAATGTTATAAACATGGATTTTATTTTATCAAGGGCAAATTATCATTGTAGACTAGTTGCAAATATCTTATAATTGTACAATATATGAACACTTGTCAGAAACCTGGAGGGTAGACATACACATGGATCTCTGGGGGGCTGGGCGTTGTCTCTCTGTAAATGATTGTACACGCCCCTGGTGTTTGAACACATTCTGAAAGTGGGATTCGGACCATGTCTGCAATCATCTTCCACCTTCATACATAGTCATGGAGATATTGACAGGTTTTTGGTGGAAAAACAAAAGAAAACAAAGCAAACCCTTAGCTACAAAGTCTAAGGTAAATGATGAACCTATACCTGCCTCTGAATTCTTGGAATGTTCCTGTCCAGGTACACACAGTTCTTCAGGAATAGCACTCTTGTTAAGATTAAATTAATTCTCTTTTCAGTTATGAGGAAAATATTAAATGAAATTTAACAGCAATAGAATTAATCGAAGAATCAGAGTTTAATCACAAATCATGTGTTTATGCTAGTGGCCATTCATCCTTGACATGTGCATACGTATTTGAACACTAATATAACAGTTAACCTCATTTGTGTTCTACTATTTAGTTACCATTCAAAGTTAGTTCCTGATTAACCCTAGTGTTTCTAAGTATATTTACAACTTCATAAAGACAGAAAGTCACTAAACACAGATAATAAAGACAGAATTGATCACTAATCGCTGATCAATAATGACTGTATTGAAGGAAAACTGGCCCATTCTTATTGAGCACAAGGTTTCATGGTTTTGAAAACACACGCTCTTACATTTAGGTCTTTAATCCATTTTTAGTTTATTTTTGTGTATGGTGTGAAAGAACGTACCATGTCTGCAATCGTCTTACATATGTCCAAGCACTGACCCACTGAACTGCGGATGCTTTATTTCTTGCTGCTTGTTATCAAAGTTTGCATTCAACATTTCTCCAGATACTTCACCATCTACACATTTCTGCTGTCTATTTGTAATACACTTTCCCACAGTTGATATGGTAGAGAATATTTTTTCCTGGATCTCAGCACTCATGTTTTTGTGTAGTCATTAGCAGTTGTTTCTGTTCTGAAATGTGCAGTGAGCATCTCTGGATTGGCCGGAGGTGACCAGCTGAGAGACTATAGCAGCTCATTTAACTCCTCCGTCACTGAGAGGCCTGGACGAATGGGACTTTATGGTCCCTTGAGTTCATTCTTCAGCACATTTCCTGAGAATTGTACACACTGGGGACACATTATGAACAAGACACAAGGGACCCTGCTCTCACGTTGCTGGGCGGAGTACACAGACTCCTGTAAATGAAAGTCTAAGAAAAATAACTTTGAACAGCTCTATCAAGACAACAAAGGTGGCAATGACTGAAGGCCAGAGCGCCCGGGCCGCTGCTGCGGGGACAGCAGGCCAGTCTCACCAGAGCGGGGCACTCTCTGTTGCTGACTCAGCCTCTTTCATTACAGATGGCATTTGAGATGTGACAGGAAAAGAAAACTCTAATGTGCAATGGGCTGGGGAGTGTCCAGTGTTAGACGAGGGGGGCCCTGAGTCTTTTCTGAGGAGATAATATCTGAGCCTCCCTCCAGGTGAGTGGAAGCCACCAGCCCTTTGAAGGTCTAGGGCAAGGGCACCCTAGGCAGAGGGAAGAGCAAGGTCAGAAAGTTGGAGATGGGTCCAAAGCCGGATGGAGAGAAGACAATGGCTCCATTGTCCTGAGTAAGGGGCATAAATGATGGGATGGGGGTGGAATGAGAGGGATGGGCCGAGTCAGGGCCTGGCTCAGGCTGGGAGTCTGTGTTCTGAGATTTGCTGCTGATGTGAACGCTCCCCTATGTTCCTAGTGCACATTATATGTCCTGGGCCCACACAGGGGGAAGACCGAGGGTCCAGAAATCATACTGGGCTGGATGCACTAGGCGAGGCACCAGCAAGATCACAGGGTCTGAAATCAACAGGGGCTTTCGTGACATCAGTGAGCCAATTTCTAACACAGGAGACTGAAGGCCAAGTTCAGCAGTCTTGCTCAGCATGAACAAAAATGAATTCATTTATGAATTTGCAGAACCATTGTCTCAAAGAAAAACTTCATGTTTCTGAAGGTCACATAGAAAGGGTACAAGGGAACCAGACCTTAGAATTCCTACTTCTGTGTAAGACAGTCACCAGGAAATTGCTTGGACATTTTAGGGAATGTGTAGTTTTAAAACAAAGAAAGAAAAGACGGAAAAGTAAGAAGAGTTCAGGGGTGAAGGGGCTCATTCTAAGCCAGCAGGCTGTGTCTGGTGGTAGGCAGCCGCTCAGAGCTGCAAACTCCTTGCCCTGTTGCCAGGATCATTCATATTGTGCTTTATCTGCACACTTACAAACACAATTCAGCTGAAGTAACTCTTACTGACTCAGCTATCTCCCACTTGACGTTCTCAGCTCAAGGGCATGTGGAGTCTGCAAGAACCGCCTCCTCCAGAGAAGGCCCAGGGTCTCCACCTGACACATGTGTCCCCTGTCCCATCATTTCACCAGTGTCATGTGGCCTCCTTGCTTGCCTCTGCACATCATGTTCCTGACGGGATTCCTTTTAAGGCAGGGGAATCATTCTTTTCAGCCATCACCTCAGCATCAATGTCCTCTCACCTGCAATTTTACTCCTATATTCTTTGAAAGAACATTTCAACAAATTCTCGATTTGAACAGGTATGTTTTGTATTTATTGATTTTTATGCATCCTTCAGTGTATCCTATGCTCTGTCTTCTGCCCTTGGCCTGTCGTGAAACACCTGTCTGAGTTTATCAATGACATCTAATCTCCCTTCCTGTTACCTCTTTTCAATTCTTCTCCACCCTTCTGTGACACAGGTCACTACAGTCACATGCTCATTGCCATGACATTCTGTCCTTCCTTTGGGATGCTTATTATGCCTTCCTGCTTCTCTGATGCATCGTGGTCCGGTGTGTGCTCTGCCCATCACTCCCAGCAGCCTCCCCCCTCGCTCTTCCCTTTGGAGCCCCTGCCTCCCAGTTCAACCGTCATTACTGGGCACCAGCTCCCAGTAATTTGCAACCTGACTTACCCTGTCCCCGCATCTGGGCTCTGTAGCATGTTTCCCTGAATAATTACCATGCATGAAACCTCATTCCTCTCCTTCTTCTTCTCCTCAGCTACAATCCCTGTGGATGCCCCATCTCTCCTGGGCTCCAGGGCTCCATGGTTCAGAATCATCCATGATCCATTTCTCTCTACACCGGAGGTTATCTGGCCATGTGGAGTCCAGCTCTAATGGAGTGAGATGAGCAATGATGGGCAGAGGGCAAGGTAGAGACAGGAGGTATGTACCAGGTCAGGCTGTGAGTGGGTGAGAACAAAGGGCAGCGTTCAGAAGAAGAGTGGATTATGGAGGTTTTCTGAAGGTAGAACAGATTGGAGAATATATTTAGACACAGGTGGAGAAGAGGTCTGATAGGTTACAGTTTAAAGAAAGTGGAATTCTCATTGCTAGTTTCCTCAGAAGGACTCAGCTACTCACCATCTTTACATAGTAACATCTTATCAACTGTTTTTTCAGTTAGAGAAAGTCCAGGTTACACATCCCTTGGAAACTTATTCTATAAATTTTCTAGCAGTGAAAAATAATAGGCCAAGGTTATGCATGGCGACACTGTTTGGAATACCAAAAGATCAGTAAATATTGGCGTTTATTCCCATGTGGATTGGTGAAGTGAGCTGGTGCTGTTCTTTGTGTTTTGTCTAAATCTCCTTCTGAGCCATCGCACAAAGCCCAGCAGAATGTGTGAAGCAGAGGTGCGGTGTGACACGTCTTCTCCTGTTACCGAACACACGTTCCTGTGCTCGATGCCCAGTGCGGCCAAGCAAGTGGAATGTCAGTGTTTGGAGCAGAGAAAGGTGTATTGCACGGCCACGCAAGGAGATGGGTGGCTTGTGCCCAACAAAAGCCCAAACTCCCCAAAGGCTTTCAGCAAAGCATTTTGAAAGGCCAGGTGAGGGGGTCGAGTTTGGTTGTTGCAAACTTCTTGGCGCAGGAAAATCCTTTGTCCACGAAGGTGTCACGGTGTTCCTGTAAACCTCCAACAAAGAAATGTTGTCTGTTCTGCAACTTTTATCTCTAGATGGATGAAAAGTGTTATCCCCTTAAGGGTTAGAGCTTGAGAATGAGCTATGCTGCCTATTTTAGGCTAGAGGCAACATTCTTAACTCAAAGCGAAGGCAATAGAACACAGAGGTTAAAGTAACAAAACATCCACTGTGGAATGAAATTCGTTCTTCCCTATGATGACACTCCTTACAATGTGTCTGATCGCCATGCAGCTGGGAGAGTGTGTGACCGAACGTCCAACTTCCTTCCCACCAGTGTGGCTGTGATGGGACCAGAGGCCTGAATGGGGAGGTAAGTAGGGACACCTTAGTCTTCTGTTACCTCCCAGCCAAGGAGCTCTTAATCTGCGGGGATTAGGGAGCCCAGGGAGCCTGGGCCCTCCCTGAAAGCACGTATAAAATGTGTTTGTGCACAGGCTTTTGTTCATATAAGATTAAATGCTCTGGGTGCAGTCTCTCCAGAATATTTTATCAACATTTCTAGTCTTTAGTTATTTTTGTGAATTGTACCAGGACACACAGCTACAGTAATTTCAACACATATTAATTGTTAACTGTACCGAATAAATGTAAGCTTTCGAGGATTAGGGGAGACGAGTCGTTGAAAAGGTATAAAAACATTCTGTGAAGTACATCGAATTGAGAGCATTCGAGCCTGCACTATGAGTGTTACCAAATATTTTAATAAATAGTAGTTGTTTCCCACTTGTTAGCTGCTAGTTTAAGTCTTTTGTTTGTTTCTCTTTTAGTTTCTTTTTCTACATAAGAAAACCGAACTTATCAAGTCTGTCTGTCTGAACAGGATCACAGGAGAAAAATTTCAGGGCTGGTCTCAAGTATATTTTTAGATGGCAGGGCCTGTTTCTGTGGTAAATTTTAAATATTTCATAGACATGATTTTAGATGGCTTTGTGCTCTTCAAAAACTATCCCTCCAAGCTAATGTGCTTGTACTTAATGCACTAATACATAAAAATATTTATGCTTCCGTGGCAAGTGTGGCCAGCTGTTTAAAAACCAAACAAATAAAACAGTAGGGAACTGAATGATTTGTTTGTTTGATTTTTGGTTTTTTTAATGGACTAAACTTGCCACTTGCTGTTCAATCCGTAGAAATGTCCAGTGTATATAGTCTGAACCTTGTCTACTGAGAGCGAGAGTATCTAGGATATCAAGGTAAGTTAGAGTCACATGTCTCTCTAATTATACTCTATTTACACTGAGTTATGTAGTTATATTTATACTCTGTCCCCAGAATGCCAAATCTCTGGTTGCAAAAAATAAGAAATTTGCAAATTATTTAAAATTGTGGGTGATGTAGAAAACAATATAAGGCCATCCCTTGCTTTCTGTAGATCCAGATTATCCAGAAATAAAATGCCTTTAGGGACCCAGAGCAGAAATGCTCCTTGGCTCTCTCACTCTTGGTCAGCACCGAAGCCCAGGGCACCCTGAGCTGCTGCTGCCAGCACGGATGCCTGGCTGCTCAGCGCCGCGCGGGCTTTGCCTGCTGCCCACTCGGCCTCCTTTATTTTATATGGCATTGGACACATGGCAGAAAAAGAGAAATCTCTAAATTGGCAGAAGCCACCAGGTATGCTAAAACGGTGCTTTTTAATATTGGTTTGGGTTGTTTGTTTTTCATGTAGCTCTCCCTGACAGAACAGGCCCAAAAGAGTTTTGAGACTAAAATGTACCTTTTCTTCCACTGACAGACCGTAGTAGCCAAACTAATAAACTCATCCGTCTTTTCTATGAGTCTGACATAAATTCTGACTTGCTTTGGGCAACTAACTGATTTCCAGGCTGACTTAAGCCCAGCGAGTGCTCAAGAAATGTTCTAGTGACTAGAGTAGAAAACAGTGTGCAGCCAGGGTTTCATTAATTGTGCTTCGTGTGTGTTCTGTTTTTAATCCTTACATTAAGATGCAATCTCTGCCACAGAATAAACCTTCCTGTTGCTTGACTCCAAAATGTATTGGCTAGGCTTTACAACAAGCTAGTTTTATAATGCCACATGCACAGTTACTGTTGTTGTGTTTTAATACAAGCAGTGCACATTTTAGTTCAAATTTACCCTACTTTAGGGAAATAATTCCCTCGTGGTCCCGTGGTTAGGACTCGTACTTTCACTGCCAAGGGCGCTGGGGGAGTAAGACCCCAGCGTATAGCCATGTTGCAGGGCCCAAAAAACCCCCCCAAAATAACCAAACACATTTCCCTTTCATCCCTGTCAAGGTGTGTGATGTTTATTTGTATAATTTCCCCAAACTTTAAATATTTTTTTTTCAAATCTACATTTACACACAAATAACGTAGATTCATTTTCAGTTCTGTTAAATAAATAATTCCTGTTTCTTTGCAACTTGCTGTTCTCATGTAACAGTAAGACTTTGAAATACCACCATTTCCTTTTTTTTTTTCTTTTGGTTTTTCCATTGCTGTATAATAACTGTGCCAAAAAGCTTTCCAGAATCAGGTAACACTGTTGTAAGCATATCCAGTTTCATATTTTATTTCTATCCCTCACTTATTATGCTGATCACTATGTAAATAATTGTGTCTAATTTTTTGTGTATAAATTTTATTTAAAGTTAATAAAGCCCAGTCAACAAGCATATTTTGTGGTGCCTTTACAGAGCCTAGTCTTGTTTCAAATTCCTTACAACTTTCAGGCAAAAACTTCACTGTAAAATTTAGGTTGAACTTTAGGCTGTATCTGGTGCACCTAATTCTGTTATTAAACTTGGTGGTGATGGGCGTTCCCTGGTGGCCTAGGGGTTAGGATTCCGGGCTTTCACTGTGGTGACTGGGTTCTACACCTTGTTGGGATCCCAAAAGCCATGCAGCGCAGGCAAAAATAAAATTTTTGTGGTGATAACCAGTTTTCAGATGAATTAAATAAAAATATCCAGCACATTAATGATAAAACACAGTATTAAAAGTGAGTTCATAACATGGGGCTTTTGCAGACGGAGGACCAGTGGCTGCTGCTCTGTGTCTGAGAATAAGGAGCCTCCCCTCCCACAAGAAAGAGACATCTTCTACCTGACACCACGAAGGGGTGACAGGGGCTGTGGCTCAGCAGGGATGAGGGGAGAGAACTAAGTCAGCCAGTAAACGCGCCCCTGAACCTGACCCCTTGCCCGCTCAATCCTGTTCCAGACGCTCACGGGCAGGACGACCTCAGCTGACATGGGCCCTGAACTGGCTCTTAAAGCTTCACACCGTTGTTGCTTCATCTTCCCAAACAATCCCCAAACCGTAAGGGATTTTCTAACTTTAGGACAATGCCTGTAAATTAGTAAATGTTTTCCCAAAGATTGGAGAGATTTTTTATTTAGTTTGAATACATGTCTTTTAGAACAAATTTTATGGCCAATATCCTCTTTTTCCTTTGCTGCCATCCCCAACACAGCTTTTAAATCTGTTCACAAATAATTCACAGGAAACTGAGGTTGGCATTGAAAACGTTATGTTGTGCACATTTGGGGGCTTGTGCGTTTTTATTGTAGGTTTTACAATACATTGGCTTTGGTCACCGGGTTCCTGAGAGGTTGGGCCCAGGCCTGAAGGCAGCTCCCAGACCCCAGCCCTGGATGCATCATGCTTTGAGATGCAGACCATGTGGCTCAGCCTCTGTAGCCTGGGGAAAATTCTACTACACAGAACAGTATTTCTAGGAAGGCTTGCTGTTGCTGTTATTTTAAACAAAACTTTTCTCTGAGGTTTGTTTTGGCCCCTCTGGGTTCACGCATTACAATGGCCAGTTCAAGTGCTCTGAGAGGGAAGAGGATCCTCATTCCAGAATGTACTGGTTAATTCATACCCTCCCAGACATAGCCACTCGTGAAGTTGTTCCAGGCAAAAATGAAAGCAAAATAACATTTTAGAAAACAAAATCTGGTTCCAAAAATTTTTTTCAGCCTGGTAAAATCCAAGGTTTGATTTTCAATAACTATTCTAGAAGCAGATTTTTTTTTCTTGAATACAAACACATAAGCTGAGAGGGTGGGACACTGCTACACGGAGTTGATTTCTTTTACTCTTACTTTATAGAACTGTTTTATTATGTCACTGATTTTGGCCACTCTCCCTGTGCTCTCAAGAATTTGTTGGCACAGGAACAATCTCTGCTTTGCACCTGTTCACCTGAGCCCATATCTGAGGAGGCACTTTTTTTATATATATACAGCAGGTTCTTCTTAGTTACCTATTTTATACATATTAGTGTATATATATGTCAATCCCAATCTCCCAGTTCATCCCATCACCATCACCTCAGTCCTGCTTTCCCCCCTTTGTGTCCATACATTTGTTCTTACATCTGTGTCTCTATTTCTGCCTTGCAAACTGGTTCATCTGTACCATTTTTCTAGATTCCACATATATGCATTAATATACAATGTTTGTTTTTCTCTTTCTGACTTACTTGAGTCTGTATGACAGTTTCTAGATCCATCCACATCTCTACAAATGACCCAGTTTCGTTCCTTTTTATGGCTGAGTAATACTCCATTGTATATATGTACCACACCTTCTTTATCCATTCGTCTGTTGATGGGCATTTAGTTTGCTTCCATGACCTGGCTATTGTCAATAGTGCTGCATTGAACTTTGAGGGGCATGCTGAGGAGACATCTTTTGAAAACACCTCCTCTATAGCATGGAGAAAATTCAGAAGTTATATTTTCAAAAGTTCAGTAACTGAGCATAGAAATTATATTTTCATCATGTGTTACTGACTCCTGATCCTTGAAACGTGGCAGAACTGAAGTAGCTTCATTGAGGTCATCTCCTCTTATTTCAAGACCCTGTTTAGAAGGTGTCTGACTCTGTATCAGTAAACCCCAGTGTGGTCTTTCTATCAATCCTCTGGCTCCCTCACTGAAAAGTCTTAATGCAACTCACTCATATATATGAGATAATTTTCATCGTGAAAACCTTGAACCTTGAGGGGGCCCTGTGGTGGGGACATCATTGAGAACAGTAGTTGGAGCTGTCCCATCACTGTGACCTTCCGGCACCTGGACTGCCACCCAGGCTGGGCACTATGTGTTCTCCTCCTGGCCCACGAGGGCGTTCTTGTTGCATCCCAAATCCCTCTCACATTGTCTCTCCCACTCCCACCCATCACAAGTTAGTTTCTCTGAAAGCAGAGGTTGGTATGGATCTGGACAAGCAGGACTGTGTATTAAATGTCAGCCTTTGTGGCAGGCAGGGAGGAAACAGGATCAGGCAGACGGCAAATTTGAGCTGTGATGCAGCCATGGTGAAGGCTTGCCCAGACCCCCGGGGTGGGAGGTGGGCCTCTGAAGCATATGTGACCCTCACAGTTGTTCCGGGACCCGCACTGCACTTGGCCAGCCTGAGTGCAGTGGAGGACCAGCAGGTGAGAACCCACATGCGGCAGGCGCTGGGGCTCCTCCAGCCACCACGATCCACCAGTCTGAGTGACACAGGCTCTAATTCGTACACCTTCCAGCTCTCAGGGTTCTGCTCATATGAGTTGCTAAAGAAGTGGCCAGTGATCAGCTGATCACCCTACCCTGAGTTTACCTACATCAGTTGCCTGTCTGGGAGCTGAAAGACCAGCCCGGGGTGGATGCGGCAGAGCTGCCGCCACAGCTGCCTCCATAACATCTGAACTGCCTGGTCCCACCACTCACCCTGGGCCAGCTTCCTCACCTCACCTCTTACCATCACCACTTCGCTTAACAAAATTAGGTCTCTATTTGAATTTCTTCTGGCGTTTCTCATCGGTCTGGAAGATTATACACTAACATTTATAAAGCACTTGGACAGCTTTGACTAAATTATGTTATGTTTGTTTACATTTAGCCCCTGTTCAGTCTGCCATCTTGAAACCAAATGGCAACTACTACATTTCCCAATCTCCAATGTTTGAAAATCTGAGTAAAAATTGGAAACCTCTCATTGTAAACATATAGAAGATTGAGTGTATGGGAATATGTGCACCCAAATTATGTACATATTTAGTCCTGTTAATTGATTTTTTTGCAGGCTATGACTTAAACCAACTCATTGCCTATACTTAAGTGAGAAACGATTAACATCCTCCAGTAAGTGCCAGCACCCACACTCGGGGCAAGCCAGAAGTGCCCTTAGCTGTCCTGCACATCCGACCATCTGGAGGGGAGGAAACTGAGAGCAGGGAAGGAGAAGAAATCCCTGGAGGAAGCTTCCTCACCCCCACTCCAGACGGGGCGCACGGGGTGGGAGAGCAGTTTGGCATGCACTCCCCTCACTAAGACTGTGCGGTTCATGCTGGTCTTCAGAGCTCACTTCGTGCTTCACTTGAGGGATTCCGTTGTGGAGGCTTCACTGTGATTGCAGGTTGGGTCTTCTCTGCCCGCCTCCCCCACACATTTCACTTTGCCCTCAAGACTTCATTTTTACAGGCAAACAGTGTGTCTCAGTGGGCAGAGCTGAGCACGCAGTAGGCAAAGGCTTGACTCTCAGATGTAATATATATTCATATTATTATGTTAACTCATTTATATTGATTAATTTACTTTATTACAACTATATAAACATAATATATAAATAATATATAATATAGCAATACTATAATAATACTTATATTCCAGTAATATATGTTAATATTGAAAATGTATAGGCTAATTTAGTTAGTGACATCACTGGCAAGAAGACTAATGAAGACGAAATAAATCAGAAGAGGCCAGAACTTTGAAGATCTTTGAGGGAACGCCTTGCCCATGATGTAAGTGGAGAGAAGTATATGGAAGGTGTTGGCTAGGGCTGCCTGCACTGCTCCTTTTGACCCCTGTTGCTGGGTCAAGAGTGAACCAGGGCACCCCAAGTGTGTGGGCAAAGAAGGAGCCCAGAGACCAGGGCAAATCCACCCTGGCCTAGTGCCTTCCTTCTTTCACCACATCGCAGTGCCCCAGTCCGCGCGCGCCTCAGCTCCTCATTTACACTCTTGTGAACAAATGTTGTCACTTCTCCTACACAATGAAGTGTACATGGTGCAGGAGAAATGGCACCTACCACATGGTGACACACATCTTAAAGCTGGGGAGAGGGAGAGGGGGAGAGGGAGAGGGGGAGAGAGAGAGAGAGAGAGAGAGAGAAAAAGAGAGAGAGAGAGAAACACCAGTTTTATACTATAATATAAAATATAGGAAAATACAAATTGATGTTAAAACTGTTTATAACAACTTAGCCTTTATTTTCATCTATGCCAGCACTATACATTTTAGTAGTCATCTAAGTAATCTGGTTCTAAAATCATAACGTAGGCTTTAAATTTTGAAATAATACAGTTTTCTACGTTACCAAAAATGTACTTTAGAAGCCAGTATTCAAATCCTCCAGTGTCTTCTTAGCCCAAGCAGACCTTTTTAGCATCTTCAGAGACCCTATCAGAATGTGCCCTGGAGGTTAGGGGGAGTTTCCTGGATCACAGTCAGCCCTTCCCCTGTTGCCGATCAATGTGGGTGTTTATTGTAACTGGTTGCGAGAGAGCTATGTGAGTGGCTCTGGCACCTACACACGCAGGAGCACTTTGTCACCATCAACATCTTTGGCAGGTGCAGCTGCAGCTTGTAAGCAGCCTTAGATCCCGGCCACCAAGCAGGCCAAGCCGCCCCACTGTCCCTCTTACACCGCTGGTAACCCTCACCGGGATCAGAGTGCACTGAGCCCTCTTGTCCCCTCCTACCCTTCCCCACTCAGAGCCACGGCCAGTGTCCTGGTTCTGGTTCTGGTTTGGGGAGGAAGAAGTACAGGCCCAGCCCTGGAGAAGTCCGCAGGGGGGACCCTATCTGCTCACACAGCCTGTGGACTTGTCATGGAGGTTCGGGTGCATCGTGATGGCTGGAGGAGCCTCAGCGCCTGCCATGTGCAGGTTCTCACCTGCTGAACAAAAACTCAGAATCCCTCCAGGTGTGGGTGTAGCCGAGGGGAAGGTGAGACTCAGATTGTACAACGGTGGAGGAGAGGGTTTTCTATGTTCCACAGCACAGACAAAACATTTTCTCAGCTAGAAATATTGATGGCTGAGCACTGGCCCCACCAAGTGGAGGGATTGGTGGATGTCCTGAGCCGGGGTTTCTCAGGGAAATGCGAGGAGATGTTGGGAGGACGGGAGATGCCGGTGAGAGCCTGGGACCTGACGTCCACCCGTATGATCTCAGCACGGGAGGTGCGGGTTATAAATAGGATTTTCCCCAAGTCAGAGCAGCTGCTTTCCCTGGGTCTGATGTTGACTCTTTATTATAATAGTGAGATACATGCAGAACAAGAGACCAAGACCTGCAGCCGAGTGTCCTCTAAACCCTTCATTCTCCATCTGGCATAAGCTCTCTGATACCGAGCTGTCTCCCACTGAGTTCCAGGCCTGTTCCACACACTGAGGTGCAGCAGTGGGTGATGAAAAAGGAGGGAGTCCCCATTCTCATGCAGGCGACAGAATTGTGGGGGAGACAGAAAAGAATAAAATGGACACAACGTCCGATGGTGATATGTATCTTGGGGAGAAATAGTCAGGAAGGAAGGTTGAGCAAATTTCTGAGTGTGTTCAGTGAACAATGGAGAGAGCAGAGTGTTCCACGCTGAGAGATCAGCAAGTGCAAAGGCCCTGAGGCCACAGTGGGCTGCATGTTGAGAGTCTTAGTTACTAGTGTGGATTCTTAGATTTCTCTTGAGTCTGCATTTTGCTTTTATTTGTATTCTTCCTTTCACTTTCTTAGCTCATTAACATAAAAGCCTCACCACCAATCTGTTGAATTCAGCATATTCTATTCCAGTGACTCAACGTGAAAACTTTGGTGACTTTGGGTCAACTCAGTGCATGTCTATTGAGTGGCCTCCCTGGACCCAGCACTCTGTGAGGAGCTAGCAGGCTGTGGAATTTACTTGAGGGGTCTCCACCTTGATGACCCCAGTTCATGAACTTCCTCTGTGTCCTCAGTCTCCTTCCACTCCACCTCCTCCCATCTCATCTGGGTCATGAGTTCTGGTCATGACACTCTCTCACACTTTCATCTTCTATGTCCAGCTCCTTCCAGAGGTCTCTGCCCAAAGGTCCTCCAAGCTTCTCAAAGTCAGTGCAGCCCAAACTGAGTTGCATTTTTTTTCTTGGAAGTCCCTTTGGTAAGAAAGCCACTAATGCGCCCCCCCAAGCTCCAGAAATGGCTGTTGCCTCACCCCACCCCAGCAGCCCACACCATGATCCCACTGCTGCAGGACTCCCCACCATCCTCTCTTTCCTTTCAGTCCTGGGATGCACACCAAACTTTCCCTCATCGCAAAGGCCGTTCATGTGGCAGACAAATACACATGTGTCACCACATGTGGTCATTGCTGGTAAAGAGCTACAGGATCCCAGAGCAGAGGACAGACATATCTCCCTGAGCAGGTAGAGCACAGCTCACTGCGGCAGCAAAGCCCATATAGGGAGTGAGGCAGGCATCATGCTGCAGCATCTCCCCACTCTTCCCCCAGTGCACCCTGTGTTCCCAAGCCACCATCTTGGTGGGATGCCGTCCTTCTGTGGTGTTAGGGGCATGCCCTTGTATTCCTTCATTCCCTTATTCATTCATCTTGTGTGTTTCCTGCTCAGTGCCACTTTGGCGAGAGGAGAACTCATCCTTCGAGTCCCAGCTCAGATGTTGCCTCATCCATGAAGACATGCTGATGGCCACCCATTCTTGCTGACTTTGGCCCCATGTGCAACACCCCAGGGCTGTGATCATGCTTTGATTACCTCTCCAGCCTGTGAACTCTGCGAGGACACTGGGCGAGACTCAGAGAGGAGCTCGTAAATGTGTGGTGATGGCTAAATGACTGAACAGTGAAAGGATTAAACACCGGCCATGTGTAAGTCAAGTTCACCGAAGGTCAGTTTCCTCCTCCTCCTCCTCCCTCATTCAAGGACCAGGAAGCCGAGGGGCGTTACTCACCCTCACCTCCTCTGCCACTTCAGTAGTCTGGAGGTCTGTTATCTTTCATTTCAATTTGTTTACACTTTGAAGACATTTCATGGCTGTACCTCTCAGTATTGAAAAGCTTAAAGGCAGGAGTCCTTCTGTGGTTCCTGAGCCAGGAGAAGATATTATGGGAGCACATGGGGTTGAGGAGGACGTGGCCCGGTGTCTGGACCCCTGGGCAGTGAGAAGTGGGGAAGCAGAAACAGAGGAAGTTTCCACCCCTCCCCCACCAGGACACATTCCTCCCTCTTTGCCTTTAACCAACCTGATTACGATTACCTGGGGTTCAGTGTTTCTCCTTGGTAGATTTACCGGCCACCAGACCTCATTTCTCAGCTTTCTGCATGGCCTACTTCAAGTCAATAGTGCCTTTGGAACCTCTGTTCCTAACTCTAAGTAAATCTGACAGTTATGCTGGCTGAGGTGGAGCCTGGATGAGTTCCTGGCATCTCACTGTAAGATGTTCAACTCTTGCTGTCCCCTGTCACTGCTGTCCCCGTAACCCCAGCTTGCAATATGATGATGGAATGTTTTCATAGAGGAATGAAAGAGTGAGTAGGAGAAGGGCAGGTGGCGTCAGGGCGGCACTGAAATACAGGGGACAGGACTTGGCTATTGGCTGGTCCTGACCTTTTGCAACTGGCCACACACCCTGAGTGTGCACAGTCTCCTGGGAAATCAAAAGTCCCAGCCTGAGCGTGTGGTCCACAGAGGGCTGAAGGATGTGACAGAAGCGGCCCACTCACAGGAGCCTGGGGAGCCCAGGGCTCAGAGCACACTGGGGAGTGGAGCCTCACTGGCAGTGTGCCCCCCTGGATGCCATCATCGTACAGCACACCACTCTGAGGATAAGTGGGCTGTACTTGATTGGGAGACCGTGGGTTCCGGGGGATCACGCTTTTGCCACCTCTGTCTCCTTTCGTCTCTCTGTCCATTTTCCACCACTACCCCACTCCCTGCACAGGTGTTGTCTTCTTTGGCCGCCAGCACGAGGCACCCATTGGTGGAGTCCTGGTCGGGGTGGGTGATTTGTGGGGTTGTCAGAAAATACAACAGGACTGCGCACATGCCCATGGGGCTTGGGGGAAGCTGTAGGATGGTGGAGCAAGTTGAGAATCTGCAGGAAAATATGACATAATACCGTGGAGCTGTGTGCAAAAAATGGTTATGATGGAATTTATATATTCTGTATGTTTCACATTTTAAAAAATTATAGAAAGTGTCTGTGTACGTGTGTATATCTTAATGATCTAGAATGACAAATTCTTATTTCTTATTTATTTATTTATTTTTGGCTGCGTTGGCTCTTCATGGCTGTGTGCGAGCTTTCTCTAATTGCAGCGAGCGGGGGCTACTCTTCATTGTGATGCGTGGGCTTCTCATTGCGTTGTCTTCTGTTGTTCCAGCGCATGGGCTCTAGGCTTGCAGGCTTCGGTAGTTGTGGTTTGCAGGTCATAGAGTACAGGCTCAGTAATCGTGGTGCATGTGCCCTCAGCACCATGTGAGATCTTCCCGAACCAGGGCTCGAACATGGGTCCTCTGCATTGGCAGGCGGATTCTTAACAACTGCTCCACCAGGGAAGCCCTAGAATGGCAAATTCTTAAGTGAAACAGACGAATGAACCACAGGCTGAAACGTGGATGAGACGCCACAACATGACACTAAGTGTGAGAAGCCAGACAGAGATGTCCAGAATTGTGCAATTCCAATTGCTTGAAATATACAGAACAGGCAAATCCATAGACAAAAAGCACACAGGGGGTTGCTGAAGGCTAATGGGGAAGAGTGAGGTGTGGAAGTGGCTGTATAGTGAGGTCTGGATTTCTTTCTGAGGTGATGGAATGTTCTCAATTAGTACTGATGATGGTTGTACAACTTTCTATGTCAACTCTAAATCACTGAATTGTACACTTATGAAAGGGTGAATTTTATGATATGTGTATGTATCTCACTTTAAAAATCATCATGAGTAAATGTGATTTTTATAAGAGAACGTCAAAAAAACATATAATCCTGAGTTGTTTGTTTATTGGTTGGTTCTCATTCTCACTCTACTAAGCTCTGTAGACATGACGAAAGACCTCCCAAGCGAGACAAGCACTATTTGTTCACAGCCGGCGCTACAGACTGAGAGGCACAGACACCGCCTCTCACGTTACACTGACCCAAGCACACGCAGAAGTGCTTTCTGGTGGCAAAAAAGAAAATTGTGATGTGAGGAAGCTGGAGGCAGCGGACAAGAAGAGGGGAAGCCCGCATGACTGCCTAGGGCAACATATTTGGCTTTCCTACATTCTGCTCTGAATGCAAAGGATGAATACTGAGGAAGTTTTCAGTTGCTGAGCAAGCACTGACACTTGGGGTCTCTTGCTGCACAAATTTGTGTCTGGCTTTCCAGATTGCGTCCTGCGGGGGGTGGGGCAGGACTTCATGATTAGAGGGATGAGTTCCCTGACTCCCAGGCGTAGATAGAAAATTCTGTATTCTGGAAACCCTCTTTCAACATCTTCAAATACTCTTGGGATAAAGAATCTTTAGTCAGTGTTTTCAAAATTAACTGCAAACAGTGGTAAGAATTACACTAGTGTTGAGTAACGAAAACAATGGTAATTTTCATTACCAAAATCTCAGGATTTCTTATTTCATGAATGCCCACATTGTGATGAGTCTACTGTGAGTCTTACACTGAAAGAAAAAAAAAAAACCACATTAATCCAATGTATATTTTTCTCATCCCCAATATCGTTGCCAAGCCATCTGGTCGACCTTGCTCCAGGAGCCCCCCAGGTGAAGCTCCACTGGTGCGAATCTCAGCGGGACGAACCCGGGTTGTGCAAGGGCGCAGGCGTACAGCCGCCGCCCTAACTCCTGGGGTCGACCCAGGCCGCCATTCGTCGCGTTGCTCGGTCCGGTGTGAGCCACCGCGGGTCCAGAGACCGTTCCTAGGATCCAGAGAGAGGGCTTATTCCGTGGGGGAGCCTCAGACCACCGCTTCCAAACAGGATTGCGCACGGGCTCGTGGCTCCTCCGGACTATCTGCGGACGGCCCAGGCCGCACCCTGTTTTCCAAACGTTTGTTACGGGCTCCGACCACCGAGACACAAGTGGGACGGCCGCCGCCTGGAGCGTCCTCCCCGCTTGCCCGCGATACTCCGTGTCGAACCCCGCGGTGAGGGGACCTGCGTGTGCTGTCGACACACAAGCGCTGCGCCGAGAACAGGTGACGAGAACATTGTATATGCAGCCTGACCTGAAGGGTATCCCATGTACGGAGCCCCGTGACCGCTTCACGTGGAACCTGGAGAAACGAAGGTGGTCGCCGGGGAGCAGCTCCACTGCCGCGACGGCACCTGGACGGACCCGGGTCCCCAAGGCGGCGAGGACGCACGGCCAGACGGCCTGTGGGTCGGGCGTCATGGTCCCACGGGCAGGAGGAAGAGGAGGCCCGCTGTCGCCCTCCCAGTGCTCCTTGTTTCTCCATCCGGGCCGGCTCCACTCCGGCGAGAGACATAAAAAGTTGGTGAATAAGTTCGGGATCCAGCGGAGAGACCGAGGAAAGCCAAACGCCGTCCGAGTACATCTGTGTCGTTCCGCACCTTCGGATGACTCGGAAAAATTGAGAAAGTACGACCACCAGGACGTGGAGGACGACGTCGGGCACGGACACCGTGTCCTATAACCACGCTCAGTCTTGCGGGTGGAGGGGTACCAGGGCGTGCTGGTAGACCCACCAGGACCACCCCAATCACAGCCACGAAGCGCAAGGCCGGCCTCACACCACATGAATCTTCTCGGCCAATCTCCGGCTACAGCAGGAAGCGCCCACGCCTCGGCGCCACCGGGACAGTCGCCGCCAGCATTAGCGCCTCCCGGAACTTTGCCTTGCGCCTGGCGGCCGAGTCACAGCCCTCGCGAAAGTCGCCGAAGTTACGGAGGGAAGGGACGATCTCAAAGCGGCCGCTATGTAGCGCCCGGCAAACGACTACAACGGAACCGGGAAGGATCCCGATCGCCGGCCGGCGAGGGTGCAGCGCGGGCCGCCCAAACGCCCGAGCTCGTCCCGGGGCGTCCGCCTCGGAGCTAGCCCCCGGCTCGGTACGACGCGGCCCGACCCCGGCAGCAGACAGAAAGGGGGAGGGAGCTGGGAACATGTCGCCGGGTGGTTGCAGCGAAGGATCCCCGAGCACACGGGCGGGTCCCTGCTCCTGGGGCGGACTTAGAGATATTGCGGCGACTCGGGCTGTGTGGAGTGAAAAACTGAAACGATGAATGTACTCGGTGAAAACATGTATGAATAATTTTTATTTGTGATTTCATAGTGGAGTCCTTGTGAAACATTTCTTTAAAAAGTCCAGAAGCCATCAAAGAAATGAATGGTAAACTTGACCACAAATTGATCTTTACATATTCCACAAGCAAAGTCAAATAACAAACTGCTGTGTGGGGAACATCTCTGCAAATTACATGTGTAATAAGAATATTGATATCAGCTTTACTTAATATAAAAACAGAGTATTTCAAAAACATAGACATAAAGAGAATTTAGGTAAATAAATTCTGGTTAGTGCATCCCCACAATGCATTATTATCAATTGGTGTTTGGGTTACTGATAGTTTTTAAATGACGTAGATCTATAGGTACTGACTTAGAAAGATGTTGATAATGAACTATTCAATGAAAATAGCCATTTGTAGAACTTCCAGGGTAGTTAAAAAATAATAATAATAAAGAAAAGAAAAGCCAGCACCAACAACAGGATATGCATTTACCTTTTAAAGAATCTGAGTTGGAAAGGCAAAGGAATTAGAATAGCTAAAACAACTCTGAAAAACAAGAATCAAGTCTTCCTTATAGCCTGGTGTCTGGAGCCAGAAAGATGAGTGTCTTCAGAAACAAAGATGGGCCGCACCTCCTGCTTTTCTGCCCCATACTACTACAGCTCCCAGGCAGGAGCTGGCATCCCAGCCCGTAAATGTCTCTGCTCCACCCAGGCCCAGATGCAAGTGGGGACCTTGTGTAAACTCGACTCTGCAGACCTGGCCTCCTCAGCCTGTTCCCTCATCCTGGGAGACCCTAGACATTCACTCAGGCGCCCCAGTCATCCCCACCAGTGGCTGCTGGCTGGATTCTCAATGGTTTTAGCTCTTCACTTCATGAGCCATGAGTTGCTTTCCCAAGGGAAAGAATTCCCCTTACACAACAGATGTGAACCAAGGGGACAACTGAACTTTGCACCTGGACTCATCATACACACTTTGTCCTCACATCTGGTGATGAACACTGATGAGAGTGGAGATGATACAGGCAACACCTCCTGACCCCAAGTTTACTATAAAACTTGTCCAGTCATGCAGAGGGGTGCACATTGCCTCAAGGCTCTCTGACTTTTCAATGACAATATTCCTGAACAAATAATAAATAACATATAATAATATATATCTTTTATTTATTGGCTTTTGTTATGTGAGAAGCACTTACCTATTAGATCATGTAATCACTCAACTCTCTCAAGAGGTTATGAAACTTATTCACACCTGAAAATTATGAAGTTCAAAATGGGAAATAATTTACCCACAATCAAAGCTGATTAGTGGCAGAAGATGGATATTTCTCGCCTTGTGTTGTCTGTAGATTTAATAAAAATTGGTGGAACACAGGGTTTATTTATTAATTCCCAAGTACAAATATTATAATTGCTAGCCCGGAACTCAGAACTTACATTCTGTCATAGAATGTGCTGGTTATTTCACACCACTTATGTGATATTCCTTAATCATGAAAACTATTGTGTATTCAGAGTGTGCACATCTCTGTGATGCTTTTGAAAGACATATGCCAAGTCAGCCCAGAGAAATATTGGACTTGGCCTCAAGAAGGGTTTGAGCTTTTGATACACACAGCTGCCTTATCCCAGTGCAGTCACCCTCAACCATCACCTCTGGATACTCTTGGGCATGGAGAAGCCTGAACCAGAAAGTCCAGCATGTTTTTAGGAATTAGCCACCTTCAAATTGTGGCTATAATCTTCATCAAAAAAGGGAGACCTGGGCTTCCATGGTGACTCAGTAGTTGACAGTGCCCCTGCCGATGCAGGGGACATGGCTTTGTGCCCCGGTCTGGGAAGATCCCAGATGCCGTGGAGTGCCTGGGCCCGTGAGACATGGCCGCCGAGGCTGCGCGTCCGGAGCCTGTGCTCCACAACGGGAGAGGTCACAACAGTGAGAGGACCACATACCGCAAAAAAAAAAAAAAAAATAGGGAGGCCTGTTAGAGCCATTTCAGAGGACCCTGCACAGGGATGTGATGATGGAGAACAACAGTCATCTGTTCTCTGTGGATGACACTGTCAGCATTTATTTATTTAATAAAAAGTCATCCAGAGTAGCTTCCCCAGAGTTTACTCCCCTCCCCACCCTGACACATATACACTCATAAAGCACTTACTAAAACCTGGACGAAATGATCTTGTACATTTGTTTACTTCATCTTTGCCATTTCAAATGATAGTAGACTTTCCGATAACTGTAGTATGCCTTTCTTGCGGCTCCATATCTAACACTCACACCAGTGCTGGGCGCTCACTGCATGGAGGCCTTAAATGGATAAATAAATGCATTAAATATTTTCCAAAAACCATTCTGCTGTGCAAACTCCGGTGGAGTTTAACCCTACAAAGTTACACAGAACAGATATTGTCCCTTTAAAATTCAAGTCATAGGGTTGGCATTCAGTTATAATATTGGATTTTTTTTTTTTTGAAAATAAAGTTTAAGCCACTATAGAACAATTGATTCACACTGGTCAGAGGAAAGTGAGAAAAAATGATCCTGCAGTCTGTCAAAGTCCTGGGACCTACACATCAACAGACAGTTCCTTAACATCTGAAGCAATGGTCAGCGTCCTTCTGTTCTGGGGAAGGGCTGGTGGTGCTGCCAGAGCTCAGGACGCCCTTCCCTGTGCTGCTCTTTCCTGTTGGCCTTGCTTCTCCTCCTGATGTGAACCTGAAGACCACACGCAGATCCCAAATCAGAACTCCAAATCCATATACATTTTTCCACAAATGGTTTTTGCCTCTACAAGTAGATGTGATTTCCCAGCCGTAATCAGGAGAAGAGGTGTAGAGGAAGAAAGAGGATTCCCAGAGTCCCAGCTCTAGGTGGGCTCCAGGCTCTTGAGATTCCATGTGGAGAGGGCCTGGTCAGTGAGAGAACTGGACCTGTAATGTCAACTGCAGATTTCCTTGAAGAAGAAGTCTTCTCACACCTTGTAAGGCCAATGCAGAAATACCACTCCAATGGTGTCCTAATTCTTTGAGCACATTAATCTCTATTCATCTAACTTTATGTACATTCCTTGGCTTCTGAGAAAGTGCTCTTTCTGTTACTATTATTCATGTAGCAACTTTTGTTTCAGTCTCTCCCTTTTGTTGATTTACTGTGTCTTAATCTCCCTGACATCCCACCTTCACTTTATTTTTCAGTCATTTTACTCTTAAAAATAGTATACATCATCAATGTTCTATATCATGTATCTAATTGTTGCTATATTCCTCCATTTCACATCTTTTCTCTGTGTTAAAGCCAATACTTGACACATACTTACATTAGCCTTGTGAGCATTTGCAAAATTCTCCTTCCCCTAAGTCACTGTAGCTATTTCTTTTCTCTTTTTCTCAGACATGGAAGGTGACCTTAAAAAACATGAAGTGATACCAACACAGCATGCGTTCAGGAAGGACCCATTTATCTGCAGGTCAATGGTATGTTTCTTGGGGATGAACTCAGTCGTCACATAAGAGACCTGGTAATGGGATAAAATAGGAGTTCATGACAATCTGCTGATGGATAAAACGCCTAAGCATAAATTCTGTCCCAGTAGAATATTTGGAATACTTTAAATTTTGGAATAACATTTCCCTGAAGACAAACTGGAACTTCAGTTTCAATAAAAGTGGAATTGCCTCAACATAGCTCATGTATATAACGTGTGAAAAATAAAGAAGACTTAAAATTTAATCAGAAAGTTATGCAGGCGAGAGGCTACAAAATAGAAAATCAGTGTGAATTCACCAAGTAACACTGCATGTGAATAGAACGAACATGGGCAGTTTATTTTAAAAGAAGACTACCAGTGAGAGAGAAGACTAGAGCCAGTACGTAGAGAAATGAGTACATGGACGTGCGTGAACATCTGTAACAGCCTCTCCTTTCCTTGCACATAGCAGAGTCTTCACTCTGGAGGAGAGTCCATGGAATGTAATGCATGTGAGGAGATTTCACACGCAACAACGTGAATTTCACAGGTATTAACTCAAACAGGAGAGAATCCCTATAAATGCTATGAATGTGGGAAAGAATTTAACTAGAGCCTTCACCTTTATATACACCAAAAATTCACACAGGAGAAAAATCCTCAACTTGTCACTAATCTGGAAGAGTCTTTGGCCAATATTCCTTTTTTAAGTATCAATAACATAAGGTGAATTATACTGCAGAGAAACCATATAGATCCTATCAATGTGGGAAAGCTTTAGTCAATGCTCTAAACTTAGATGGCATGAGAGAACTCACCCTGGAGGGACCCCTATAAATGTTATGACAGTGAGAAATAGCTCAGCTGGAGTTTTGCCTTTACACACATGAAAAATCACACTGGAGAGAAACCCTAAAAACGAAGTGAATGTGGAAGACCCTTCATCAGAGGCCAACTTTCATTCACATATATGAGCTCAAATAGCAGAGAAGTTCTATGTCAGGAATAAATATGGAAGAGCTTTCAGTTGAAACTTGGTTACTTCAAAGTCGTGGACTCATTCACGCTGGAGAGGAAACTTTGTGAGTGTCATCTATGTGGGGAAACATAAGACAAAGCCATGACCTTAGACATCATGTGAGAAGTCACATTGGGAAGAAGCCCTATAAATATAATAAATGTGGAAGAACTCTTAGATGCTGCTCTCACATTTATATGTACCAGAGAACTCAAGAAGAGATACTCTATATCTGCAATCAATGAGGTAGAGCCTTCAGCTAGAATTTCTCTTTCTTAAACCACCGGGACACTCAAGTGAAGAGAAACCCTACACCTGTACTCATGGTGGAAGAGCCTTCAGTAGGAGCTCCAGTCTCAGCACACACAGAGGACTCAGAGTCAGCATTAATTCAACTAATCCTGTTACTTCAATTTTTAATGTATTATTTCTCTCATAAATTAAAAGAAAATTATAAATTAATTTACTCTTTTACAAGGCTGCTACTCCTGGAGAACTGTGTGTACCTGGACAGAAAAATTCCAAGAACTCAGAGTCAGGCAGTGGTTTATCCCCATATTAGAATTTTGGAGCCAAAGGATTTTTCTCACAAGAAGGGCAGATACCTATCTCGGTACTGAGAAACTGGCAGATCATTGCAGACATGGAGCAATCCATTTCCAGATTGTTTTAGAACAGCAGGCTTGAATGTACTAATTCATGGAAACATAAAGCACCGTTCCCAGGATATAGAGAGAGAGCTTATTCCATGGGGGAGCCTCAGACAACTGCTTCCAACCAGGATTGTGCCCGGACTCAGGGCTCCTTCCGACCACCAGCGGATGGCCCAGGCCGCACCCCGTTTCCCACACGTTTGTTAGGGACTCTGACCACCGAGACCCAGGTGGGACGGTCGTGGCTCCTGGAGAGTCCTCCCCGCTCGCCCGCGACACTCCGTGTCGTCCCCCGCGGTGAGGGGACCTGCGTGTGGTGTCAACACACAAGCACTGCGTCGAGGCAAAAAGGAGACAGGACGCTGGTTGCTGCCAGTGTAGACGCAGCCAGAATGCAGGGGAATCCCATCCACGGAGATCTGTGACTGTTTCCTGTGGAACATGCAGAAAAGAAAGTGGCCCCCGGTGAGCAGCCCCAGTGCCACGACAGCACCTGTACGGACCCAGGCTCCCAAAGCAGCGAGGACGCACCGTTGGATGGCCTGTGGGTCGGGGCATCATCATCCCGTGGGCAGGAGGAAGGGAAGGCCCGCGGTGGCCCTCCCAGCGCCTCCTTGTTTTGCCATCCGGCCCGGGCTCCACTCCAGCGAGAGACGTAAAAAATTGGTGAATAAGTTCGGGATACAGTGCGGAGGCCAGGGAAGGCCAAGCGCCGTCCGAGTACATCCGTGTCGTTCCCCACCTCCCGATGACTTGGAAAAACTGAGAAAGTACGACCACTAATATACTGTTGAATTCTTTTTGCTAGTATTTCACTGAAAATTTTTGCATCTATATCAGTAATACTTGACAGTTTTTTTTTTTTCTTGTAGTGTCCTTAACTAGCTTTGGTATCAGGATAATGCTGGACTCATTAAATGAGTTTGAGAATGTACCTCAAAGTTTTTTAGAAAAGTTTGACATGGATTTGTTTTAATTCGATTTAAATGTTTGGTTGAATTTCCCAATGAAACCATCTGGTCCTAGCCTTTTTTTTTGGAAATTTTTTATTACTGATACAATCTTTTCACTCATCGTTGGTCTGTTAGGCTTGTCTATTTCCTCATGATTCAGTTTTGGTAGTTTTTCTGTTGCTAGGAATTCTTTTCTTCTAGGGTATCAAACTTGATGGTATATATGTGTTGATGGTCACCTCTCATGAGCTGTGGTATTTTTGTTGCATCAGTTGTAATGTCTCCTTTTTCATTTCTGATTTTATTTGAGTATTCTCTTTTATTCTTCATTAGTATAGCTAAAAGGTTAATTTTGTTTTCATTTCAAAAACCACCCTTGCATTGATGTTTTCTATTGTTTGTATGGTCTCTGTTTTATTTCTATTCTCATATTTCTTATTTCATTGCTCTGCTACTTGTGAGCTTAGTGGTTTGTTCCTTTGTTTGCTAGTCCCCTGAGAAGTAAATTTGTTTATTTGTGATCTTTCTTTTTTCATATTGTAGGCATTTGTTGCAATAAACTCTCTTATTACTGTTTTTCTTGCAGCCCATAAGTTTTAGCAACTTGTGTTTCCATTTGCTTTTAAAAAATTTTTTTAATTTAAAAGGCATTATTGTAAAGCTGTTGTAATTTCCCCCCAGTTTTATTGAGATATAATTGAACACAGTACTATTTAAGTTGAAAATGTACATTATAATGATTTCACTTCCATATATTGTGAAATTGTTATTACAGTAAGATTAGTTAACATACATCATCTTATATAGATGCAAGAAAAGAAAGAAAAGGAAAATATATTCTCCTGTGATGAGAGCTCTTAAGATCTACTTGCTGAACATCTTTCAAATATACCATATGGCAGTGTTAACTCTATTCATCATGTTGTATATAACGTTCTCAATACTTACTTACCCTATAACTGCAAGTTGGTACTTTTGGACTTCATCAAATTCTGCCTCTTCCCACTTCCCTCCTCTGGTAACCAAAAATCTGATCTTTTTCTATGAGTGTTTTGTTGTTTTATTTTTTTTTTCCCACATGTAAGCTTGGTCTGACTTCTCTCACTTAGTATAACGCCCTCAAGGTCCATCCATATTGTCACCAATGGCGGGATTTCCTTCTTTCTTATGGCTGAATATTACTCCTTTTTCTAAATATATCACAAGGTTTATATCCACTCATCTGTTGATAGACACACGTTTTTTCCATGTCTTGGCTATTGTAAACACTGCTGCTATGAACATGGAGGTGCAGATATCTCTTCAACATAGTGTTTGTAATTCTTTTAATATATTCCCATAGTTTAAAATGCTGGACCATATGGTAGCCCTATTAAATTTTGAGGGCCTTCTCTAGTGTTTTCCATAGAGGCTGAACCAATTTATAAGACAACCAAAAGCACACAAATCATCCATTTTCTCCACATCTTTGCTAGCATTTGCTAGCAGATCTCTTGTCTCTTTGATGAATTCCATTCTAACAGTCCTGAGGTGATATCTCATTGTGGTTTTTATATAATTTCCCTGATGTGTAGTGACGTTGAACACATTTTCATGTATTTGTTGTACATTCACATATCTTCTTTGGAAAAATGTCTGTTGGGGTCTTTGGCACAGATTTTAATTGGCTTAATTATTTTGTGCTACTGAGTTCTATGATGTATTTTGGATATCAACTCCTTATTTGTTGTAAGGTTTGCAAATATTATTTTTGATTACATAGGCTCTTTTCATCTTGTTGATGATTTATTTTGCTGTGTAGCAGACTTTTAGTTTGATATAGTTCCACTTGTTAATTTTTTAAATTGTTGCTTGTGCTTAAGGTATCATCAAAAATAATATTTAAGACCATGTTAAAAATTTTTTTATTGTTTTCTTCGAGGAGTTTTATGGCCTCCCGTCTTTACCTTATCTTATTTCTATTTAATTGTCATGAGTGGTGTTAGACAGGAGTCTAGCTTTATTCTTTTGCATGTAACTATGCAGTTTTCCAAGCACTGTTTAATGAAGAGATTGTCTCTCCACCGAGTGTTCCTGACTGTCTTATCAAATATTAGTTCACCTTATATGTATGGGTTTATATCTGGATTCTCAGTTCTATTCCATTGTTGTGTATGCCTTTTTACATGACAATACCATACTATTTACATTACTATAGTTTATAATACAGTTCGATAACATGGAATGTGATACCTCCAGGTTTGTTGTTCTTTCTCATGATCGCATTGCATAGACAAGTTCTTTTTTGATTCCTCATACATTTCTCTGTTGTTTTATTCTACTTTAAAAAATGCCATTGGATTTTGATAGGAATTGCATTAAATCCATAGATGGCTTTAGGTGGTGTGGACATTTTAAAAATATTAATTCGTCCAATCATGAACAAGGGATAACTTTACGTTTATTTCTGTCTTTTGCAATTTTTTTCATCAGTGTATTGTAGCTTGTATTGTAGATCTCTTTCAACGCCTTAGATAAATTTATTCCTTATTATTTTATTAGTTTGGATGCTCTTATAAATAGAATGGTTTTCTTTTTTCAGATCATTGTTAGTATATAGAAATATGACTGATTTTTGCATTTTAAGTTTTTATTCTGCAACTTTACTGATTATGTTGATTAGTTTTAATAGATTTTTGGTGAAGTTTTTCAGTTTCTATATATAAAATCATGTTATCTTAAAATAGACACATTTTTACTTCTTAATTTCCAATTTTGATGCCTTTTATTTCTCTTCCTTGACTGATTGCCCTGGCTAGGACTTCCATTACTATGCTGAATGAGTGGTGAGAGTGGACTCCCTTGTCTTGTTTCTGATATTAGACAAAAAGTTTCACACTTTCATTTTTGAGTGTGCTTTGAACTGTGACCTTGTCATATTTGGCCTTTTTTTAAAAAAAATATTTACTTTTTGCTGCATTGGGTTCTTGTTTCTGCATGCGGGCTTTCTCTAGTTGCAGTGAGTGGCAGCTACTCTTCATTGTGGTGCATGGGCTTCTCATTGCAGTGGCTTCCCTTGTTGCAGAGCATGGGCTCTAGACATGTGGGCTTCAGTAGTTGTGGCACACAGGCTCAGTATTTGTGGCTCACGGGCTCTAGAGTGCAGGCTTAATAGTTGTGGCGCATGGGCTTAGTTGCTCCTTAGCATGTGAAATCTTCCCGGACCAGGGCTTGAACCCATGTCCCCTGCATTGGCTGGCAGATTCTTAACCACTGCGCCACCAGGGAAGTCCCGATATTTAGCCTTTATTATGTTGAGTTACATTCATTTTATACCTAACTTAACAAATGCTTTTTCTGTGCCTATTGATATTATATTTTTCCTTTGTTCTATTAATATGATGCATCATATTTATTTGATTTGCTAGTCTTTATTCAAAATTTTTAAACCTATATTCATCAGTGTTATTGGCCTGTAATTGGCAGTGTTCATTTCAGATTATTATATCAAAGTAATGCTGGCCTCGTAAATTGAGCTTGGGAGTTTTCTCTCCTTATCCGTTTTTTCTCTTTCTTTTTTGAAGACTTTTAGGTTTGGCATTAATGCATTAAATATTTGGTAAAATTTACCAGTGAGGCCATTTGATCTTGAGTTTTTCTTCATTTGAAGAGTTTTCATTACTGATTTAATTTCCATACTACTAATTGCTTCATTTAGATTTTCTCTTTCTTCCTAATTCACTTTTGATGGGTTGTATCTTTCTAAGAATTTTTTTCATTTATCTAGGTTGCCCAGTTTGTTAGCATGTAGTAGTTCAAAGTAACATGTTATCCTTCTTATCTCTGTAGTGGTGTTGTAATGTCTTCTCTTTTATTTATAATTTTGTTGATTTGGGTCTTCTCTCCTTTTCCTTGGTTAATCTAGCTAAAGGTTCAAAATTTTATCTTTTAATGAACCAACTCTTAGCATCACTGTTCTTTTCTATTGTTTTCCTCTTCTCTATCACACTGATTTCTTCTGTAATCTTTATAATTTTCTTGCTTCTGCTAATTTTGGGCTCAGTTTTGTCTTTTTCCACGTCCTTGAACAGAAGAGTTAGGTTTTTTATTTGAGATATTTCTTAATTCGGAAGGTAAGCATTTGTTGCAATAAACCTCCCTCTTAACACTCCTTTGGCTGCATCCCATAGCTTTTAGTACACTGTGTTTCCATTTCAGTTTGTCTCCAAATACTGTGTTATTTCTTCTTAAATTTATTCTTTGATAAATTAGTTGGTCAGGAGAGTGTTGATTAATTTTTTGTATTAGTTAGAGTTCCAGTTTTCCTCCTGTTATTGATTTCTAGTTTAATAATATTTTCAGATAATATACTTGGTATAAATTAAGTCTTCCTGAATTTATTAAGATTTGATATGTGGTCTGTCATATGGTCTTTGCTAGAAATTATTTTTTCTGCACTTGAGAAGACTGTGTATTCAGCGTATGTTGGATAGAATGCTCTGTATATGACTCTTAGGATCATTTGGCCTTTAATGTTCTTCAGATAAACTGATTCTTTTTTCTTTAATTGAAATATAGTTGAGTTACAATGTCGTATTAATTTTTGCCGTATAGCAATGTGTCTCAGTTATACACTTATATACATCTGTTTTATATTCTTTTCCATTATGGTTGATCTCAGGATATTGAATATCCTGTTCCCTGTGCTATACAGTAGTACATTGTTTTTTATCCATTCTATATGTAAGAGTTTGCAGCTACTAACCCCAAACTCTCAGTCCATCCTTCCCCAATTCCCTCCCCCTTGGTAACCACAAGTCTGTTCTCTATGTCTGTGAGTCTGTTTTGTGTCGTAGATAGGTTCATTTGTGTCATATTTTAGATTTCACATATAAGTAATACCATATAGCATTTGTCTTTCTCTTCATGGCTTACTTCACTTAGTATGTTAATCTCTACTTGCATCCATGTTGCTGCAAAAGGCATTATTTCATTCTTTTTACGGCTGAGTAATATTCCATTGTATATATGTACCACATCTTCTGTATCCATTCATCTGTTAATGGATATTTAAGTTGCTTGCTTGTCTTAGCTATTAGAAACAGTGCTTCTATGAACATTGGGGTGCATGTATCTTTTCGAATTATGGTTTTCTCCAGATATATGCCCAAGAGTGGGATTGCAGGACCATAAGGCAACTTTATTTATAGGAACCTCCATACTGTTCTCCACAGTGGTTGTGTCAATTTATATTCCCACCAACAGTGTAGGAGGGTTCCTTTTCTCCACACGCCCTCCTGTGTTTCTTATTTGCAGACATTTTAATGCTGGCCATTCTGCCTGGTGTGAGGTGGTACCTCATTGTAGTTTTAATTTGCATTTCTCTAATAATTAATGATGATGGGCAACCTTTCGTGTGCCTATTGGCCATCTGAATGTCTTCTTGAGAGAAATGTCTGTTTCAGTCTTCTGCCCATTTTTGATTTGTTTTTTCGGTTTTTTGTTGTTGAGTTGTATGAGCTTTTTGTATATTTTGGAAATTAAGCCCTTGTTGGTCACATCATTTGGAAATATTTTCTCCTAGTCTGTATGTTGTCTTTTCATTTTGTTTATTGTTTCTTTTGCTGTAAGAAAACTTATAAGTTTGAGTGGGTCCCGTTTGTTTATTTTTGCTTTTATTTCTATTGCCCTGGGAGACTGACCTAAGAAAACACTGGTACAATTTATGACAGAGAATGTTTGGCTATGTTCCCTTTTAGGAGTTTTATGGTGTTATGTGTTATATTTAAGCCTTTAAGCCATTGTGAGTTTATTTTTGTGTATGGTGGGAGAGTGTTCTAATTTAATTGATTTGCATGAACCAACTTCTCCAACACCTCTTGCTGAAGAGACCATCTTTTCCCCCATTCTCTATTCTTCATCAGAGATGAATTGACCATGGTTCTGTGGGTTTATTTCTGGGCTCTCTATTCTGTTCCATTGATCCATATGTCTGTTTTTGTTCCAATACCAGGCTGTGTTGATTAGCATTGTAGCATTGTCTGAAGACTGGGAGGGTTATGCCTCCTGCTTTGTTCTTTTTCCTCAGGATTGCTATGGCAATTCTGGGTCTTTTATGGTTCCATATACATTTTAGGTTTATTTGTTCTAGTTTTGTGAAAAAATGTCATGTGTAATTTGATAGTGATCACATTAAACCTGTAGACTGCTTTGGGTAGTATGGGCATTGTCATTTTAAAAAGCTGCAGCCTGTTCTCACTGTCAGTAGAACCAGCTCCCCTCTGGAAGCAGGTGTCCATGCAAGGCTCTTAGAAATAAGACAGACAACACTACCCACGTGGACTCTTCGTTCACACCTCTGACCACTGTGCCTTTGCTTTCTAGAAGTAACCTCCTTAATCAACTGGGTGGCATCTGGGGATGAGGCAGCCATTATCCTCCTGGAAGAGTCGGTACCCCTCCTACCACTGAGGAATGAGTGGTCCTGTGCCTCATTCACACCAAGGGTTTCAGTTTCAGGAGTTTGGGGAGCTTTTGTTTTGCTGCTTTAGTGGATGAGAAATGACACGTAACCCATTGGCTTCTTTTCACTTCACTTCTGATGATTGAGGCTGGACTTTCGTCACTTTCAGTTATATCCAGAATGCAGCCACTTTTCCCAGTTCTGGGGGAGACCACTGAACATGCCTTCCTGGGTGTTCCCAGCCAGAGACTGTGGTCCACATGCAGCGAGGAAACTCTTTGTGCAAGTACTAAGTAGCTAGTGACTGGCTTCTGACCAACAGAATGTAGCAAATCAGGGGAGGTCAGTGTTAAGATTCATTGACAGAACCTCTGTCACTTACATCTCACTTGCTGCATCCTGTGTTCTCTCTCTGTTTCTGTCTGTCTCTCTCTCCTATCCTTGGACCTGGGGAAGCCTGCATGGGTGTTACTAGCTGCCATATGGAGAGGCCCACGTAGGAGAGAACACAGGGAAGTCCCAGACCTCCAGGCAGAGGCACTCGGCTCTCAGCTCAGACTGCATCCTGCCAGTACCCATCTCAGTGAGTCTGGGAAAAAGTCCTCCCCTGTGGAGCGACAGCTGAGACCTCAGCCCCAGCTTCATAGAGACCTTGAGTCGAGAGCACCCAGCTAAGTGCTGTGGGAGCTCAGGAGTAACTAGGTGTACGTATTTTGTATGTTGGGAAACCCTCCATAATGATCTGCAGTAAATCAGACAATCTTTAGCATAGAGCAGGTCTACTCAATGTTATGTAGAAACAACCACAAAGATAATGCATATTAATAAAGGTAATAAAATGGACTAAAAACAATAATAGTGAGAATTATGATGATATTACCATTACTACTGTTAAAGAGAAAAGTAAACTTAGAAAGATGGCAGATTTGCGTACAGACTCCTCTAAGTAAATTTCAGGGTACCTATATCAGATGTCCTCTGGGATATTGTAGAGTCAGAATGCTAGGTTTGCACAAAGAAATTTGTTCTGAGAGGAGAAAACAAGCAGGTGATCCTGGGTCAGCAGGGAGGATGATATATTGGCACAAACAGTGCAGGGGCTCCCTGGGGGACTTAGAAAAAGAAATGGTTACTTGAACAGGCACATCACCATCTCTATGTCTGCCAGTGCTGCATCAGCTTTTCCTGGACCCCTGAGTGAATTTAAAACATGTCCCCAGGTTCAGGCATGTCAAGGATACTCCCCTTACTTCTCACTTGTCACAATGTCAGCTCCTGGGCTGACTTTTCTAATTCGGAGGACTGGACTCCAGGTGTGACACCTTCTCCAGTCTTCCCAGGAGACATGATATTAGTTCCTGGCACAGAGTTGAGGTGGAAAATCCTGTGCTGAGTCTGGCAGGACAAGGGTGTCTTCCAGGGCTCTTGCACTGGCACCACTTTCTGGTCACTTAAGAGGACTTAAACATTGTTCTAGAGGCTCAATAAAGTCAAGAGTGTCCTCCCTGGGGTTCACTTACCAGTAACAGCTGTCTCTTCCTCCACTGGGTAAGTCTGAGTATCTCAGGAGGCTCTCTGACCCACAAGTACCCATAAGTACAGCAGGAACCAGGAAGCACCATGTGTATGTAAGTCTGTTGAAAACCCTCCACAATACTCTTCAGTAAATTAGATACATTCATGAGCAGAGAAACTTAAGAAATGCAATAACAACAATAGTGATAAATAATAATATCAATAGTGATTACAATCATAAAGATATTAATTGTACTACTACCAATCATAATACTAATAAACTTAAGGACTGAGGGATTATAGACTTCCCTAATTGAATGACAAGTTTCCTGGGGTATTTTGGAGTCAGAGTCCTAGGTTAGCAGCCAAAGTTGTAGGTTTGCATAGTGAAGGTATAAATAGAGCAAAACTAAACAGCAGCAGGTAAAAGAAATCCATGGGAGGGCGTGGGTTGACTTAAGTCTCATATTGCAAGCCCAGAGGAGAGAACTATGTAGAAGAGCAAAGTTGATCCTGGGCTTTCCTGACACATGGAGCCAGCAAATCTCATGAGTTCTGACGACTGGTGTCTGCAGCTCTAACCTGGGAAAGAAAAGCAGGACTCCAGATACACGTTCAATATGTGAAAAAAACACGTAAAATGTACATGGAGCTTTAGCTCTATCTCTATCCCCACTGCCTGTCAGTTGACAAAGTGGCAGATCAGGGCTATTGATTGCCTTTTGATGCACCTACAGACTTACTTGGAATTGGGAGGAGAATATTACTTATGAATTTGCATGTAAAATTTTTATAATAACCCATCTGGAAGTTGAATTACCACTTTCTTGGGAAATTGATAGGTTATTTTACACAACACCTCATATGTTTCCTTTAGTAACATTTCTTCACAGTATATATATTTCTGAATATGTATGAACGGCACATGCCATATCAGCCCAGAGAAGCCATTGACGGGGCTTTAGAGATCAGTGACCTTTGAGAACGTGTTTGTAGAACTCACTCATAAAGAGTAGGAACTGATGGACATATTGCAGAGAAAGATGTACACAGATGTGATGCTGGAGGACGCCCGTTGTCTCATCTTCTGAGTGCGTCTCTCAATATTTATTTACTTCCTTATGCATGTCTTATTGAGATAGGCTCTGCAGCTTCCACATGTGCTGCTGCACTCTTGTCCCTGACTCATGCTTCTGCAGCACTTAGAGCAACCTGCAATGAATGTGTTCCTTTAATTATCACAGCACATTTGTCCCTGCATGGAGATAAAGTCTCCATTACCACAATCTCACGTATACCTTACTAGTCTGCAACCAACACGCAGAATAATACTGGACACAGATGAGGGCTATTTTATCTAACAGACAAGTGACTTTATGTTGCTAAGTAATTCTTCTGCTCGGGTGACTACTATGAGGTTTGAACACAGCAAAAAACACATGACAGCTTGTATCCCCCTTTCTACATGAACTCCAAGTAATAATCTCATGGGTCTTATGTTTATTGGATTGTGTTAGAAAACAGTGTTAACCACATTATGAAAACGTTGCTTCCTTCCTGGCTGAGACGTCTAGGCAGCCTGCAGACTGTCTTTCCTCTTGGGCAAGAAGAGAAGCAACCAGAGACTTTTACTGTCTTTGAGTGAAGTGTCGGGTGACAACCTTCAGTGTTTCCCCCCTTCAGGGTGCTCGAACTTGGGCTGCCATTGATGCCCCCACACTTGAGCCTTGACATTTGTCCTGTGCTTGCATGCACTGTTCTCAGCACAGAACTTTAAATCCATCTAGCATTTCCCACATGTATCAGGGCATCCGCTCTGCAAAACAGATATAATTTCCCAGTTGGAGCAAGAAGAGTAGGTGTGGAGGGAAGAGGAGGGTTTCCCCAGGCTGGGGTCCAAGTCAGCTCCAGACACATGTGCTCTGTGTGGGGAGAGAGCAGGACACTTGGAATGTCAACTGGAGGTTGGCTCGACTAAAGGATATTTTTAGAAATGTATGTGAAGCCATTGGGTCAAATTATCCAGATTCTGTCATTATGCATCACACATCAATTTCTCTTCACGTTTCCCCCTGTACTTTTCACCTCAGAGAAGCAAAATTCCTGTCCACGTGGGAGTTAAAATTTCATGTTTTTGTCTTTGCCACGGTCTCTTTAATAATTTTTCCTCTCATATTCCCTGTAGCGTCTGAATTTATTTTATTTTTCTTTTACCTAAACACTGAACATCTTATTAACATTTTTCTAAACCATGTTTCTATTCACTGGTATATTCCTCAAATTCATGTTCTTTCCCCATGTAATGTACTTTTCAACAATTTAATCCCCCTAATGTCACATGTGTCGTTTCTTATTTATTTATTTAATTTAATTATTATTTTTGTCTTATTTCAAGCAAATACTGTGACCATTAAAATCAAGAAATGATATCCAGGCAAGTTATTTTCCTGGTGGAACAATGTAGCTGTAAGAAAATAGTAAATTTCTTCAGGTGTGAACCCTGGTCATCCACATGTGAAACCTGGGAATGAGGTAAGTTAGGAATTCAGCAGACTCATAGAACTCAGTTACAGTGCAGTGTAAACACTAGACCAGCATAAAGTGTTCACTTTATGGACTAAATTAGACTGAATTTTGATGATAGCTAGTAGAAATGCTACAAAGGGGGGAAATCCATGCAGAAGATTTACATACTATGTGTATGTAACTGATATGGAGATCATTTTAACTGGAGAATATCATTCAATAGACTTACATACACATGATTTTTCACAGCATAGGAAACACTTTTACTGTAATGAATGAAGGAGAGCCCTGAGGGATTTTTAATTCCTTAGTCAACATTGAATCCTCACACTGGATCTATCAATGCTAAAATCAAACTGAAAAGCCGGAGTTCATATCAAAATTCTCAGACATGGAAAAACGCTTATCAAGAATGTTTTACCACACATTTCATCTATGAATTCATAATTTTGGCTAATAACCTCTTATTCTATAAATAAGTAGAATAAAAATATAGATTTGTTAAGTAATCTTAGAATGATAAATACAAAATTTTGAAACAATAAGTACTTTTGTAAATAGGTTAGCATTAAGAAATATATATAAACAAAGTTATATGTGACAATTATTATGATCCACTTAATTGTGATTGTCAGTAAGATTATCAGTTGCTTTCTCATCAGAAATTTTGCAGGCCAGAAGAGAGTGAAATGATATGCTTAAAGCATGGCTGGAACTACCTACCAACAATTCTATATCTTACAATATTATTCTTCAAAAATGAGGAACATGAGAGACAGTCTCAGACAAAAGCTGAAGGAGTTCAGTACCATAATATCTATCCTTCAAGAAATGCTAAAGGGAGTACTTCAAGTTCAAATGAAAGGACACCAGTAACTTGAGGCCATATGAAAATATATATGTCTCTTATAAAGGTAAATAAATGGACAAATAGAGAAAACACTATAATTTTGACTTGTAGCTACACTTTTTATTATTCTAGGATATTTTTTTAAACCAAAATATTAAAATAATTATAAATGTATTGCTATTGCGTGACTGTTTCTCCCAAAATTCATATGTCAGAAATACAACCTCCAAATGTGTTGGTATTAGGATGTAGGGTCTTTGGGGGGTGCTTAGGTTATGAGGACAGAGCCACCATGAATATAATGTGTGTGCTTTTATTTATTATAAAATATGTATTTATTTACTTATCTGGCTACATTCGCTCTTAGTTGCAGCACGTGGGATCTTTGTTGTGACGCACAGGCTTCATATCTAGCTGTGATATGGGGGCTCGGTAGTTGCAGCACACAGGCTCTCTAGTTGTGGCAGACAGGCTGTAGAGCCAGCATACAGGCTCAATAGTTGTGGTGCATGGGCTTAGTTGCCCTTTGGCATGTGTGATCTTAGTTCTCTGACCAAAGATCGAACTCATGTCCCCTGCCTTGGAAGACGGATTCTTAACCACTGGCCTACGAGGGAAGTCTCTTGTGTGCTTTTAAAAGAGACCTCAGAGAGCTCTCTAGTCCCTTCCTCCAGGTGATGATATAATGAAAAGTCTATGACTCAGAAAAAGACCTTTACCTAACCACCTTGATCTCACACTTCAGCCTCCAGAACCATGAGAAATAAACTTCTGTTTATAAGCTACCCAAGCTGTGGCATTTTGTTATAGCATCCCCAAATAACGAATTCGTACATCTACATTAACAGAAAACAATGTATAAATATGTGACTTGTGACATTACTAACATGTAATTAATGTGTAAATATGTGATTTGTGACATTAATAACATGTAATTAATGTGTAATGTAATTGGAGATGTAATAGAGATTTTGTGTGTGATTAAAATTATGTTGATATCAGTTTAAGCTAGTTTGATAGGATTTTATATGTAACCTCCATGGTATCCACAAATTGATTATCTATAGAATATACACAGAAGGAAATTAAAAGTAAGTCAAGTCAGTGGACTTCCCTGGTGGTCCAGTGGCGAAGACTCCACGCTCTCAATGCAGAGGGCCTGGGCTCAATCCCTGGTCAGGGAACTAGATCCCACGTGCCACAACTAAGAGTTCGCATGCTGCAAAGAAGGTCAAAGGTCCCCCATGCCACAACTAAGACCTGGCACAGCCAAAGAAATTAATTTTGAAAATGAGTACAAAAAGTAAGAAAAAAGGATGTCAGTATGTGAGAAAATGTGGGACAGAAAAGCTATATGACATTACAGAAAACAAATTGGCAAGTAAATGTCATTCCATATCAGTAATTTATATATATATATATATATATATATATATGGCTTAAACTCATCAGTTAAAAAACAAAGATGTCCCCAGCCTTTTTCCGGCATCTGGGCCTGGAGGGGCTGCTCTAAAGACGGGCGAGCAGCAGGGAGGCCCACGGCAAATCCCAGCCCGATGCGAGCTGTTCATCGTTTTCCCGGGACAGCTCCAGGGTCTTGGTGTCCAGAGAGCTGCTGATGGAGGGCAGGGGCGGCCGCAGAGGTATATGGGACAGGTTGCTCATCAACTCCAAGTGTAATTCCAGAAAGAATTCCACTCTTCAAACAGTTAGGATAGAGAGGAGTCCCCTATTGGACCAAGTACAGAGCTTTCTCCCACAGATGGCTCAGGCAAATGAAAAGCTAAGGAAAGAAATGGCAGCTGCACCACCTGGTCATTTCAATATTGAAAATATTGACACACTTGGAAAAGTTACTCAAATGGATATGACCTTGTTTGAGATGAATCAGTCTGATTCAAAAGAAGATGACAGTTCACAAGAGAATTCACAAGACAGTTCAGAGGACAGTTCAGAATTTGAGGATGAAGATGATAGCACCTCTTCTGAAGGTGAAGTCACCATTGATACAATTAAGCTTCCTCATTCAGAAAATGGAAAAGGCAAAATAGAGGTTCTGGACCGTCCTGCCAGTGAAAAAAAAGAAAACAGGGACATAAACAATCTGAGAAACAGGTGATAGTTCCCGCTAATTCTGTGGAAAAGAATGTGGCTTGCTGGTTATTTTGCATTTCAGATACCTATAGTGTTTGTTTGCAAAAATGAATGTATTTTGCTTCTTGGAGAAACAGAAGCTAGCTTTTAAAGAGTTGGAAGAGATAGTATTTGGTGAATCTTCTAAGAGTAGACTGTTTTTGATCTCACACTAAAGAGATTTAGTTTAGAAACCTTAACTTTATGTATGGTGATGAGTGAATTTGTTGGCATCCTCTTTCATCAGCATAGACTTCAGAAATCTCAAACTTATTTTAAAGTAAAAATACAAGTTACCCATTTGTTTTTGTTTTAAATAGGCCTCTTGGGGCTTCCCTGGTGGTGCAGTGGTTGAGAGTCCGCCTGCCACTGCAGGGGACACAGGTTCATGCTCCGGTCCAGGAGGATCCCATATGCACGCAGCGGCTGGGCCCGTGAGCCATGGCCGCTGAGCCTGCGCATCCGGAGCCTGTGCTCCACAACAGGAGAGGCCACAGCAGTGAGAGGCCCGCGTACTGAAAAAACAAAAGAAACAAAAACTTAGGTTGGGTTTCTTTTTAGGTTATTATAAAGTCATATTTATTTGTTACCATCAAAATGGGTTCATTGAGGGAGAAGTTATTTTTTTTAAAACATCTTTATTGGAGTATAGTTTCTTCACAATGTTGTGTTGGTTTCTGGTCTGTAACAGAGTGAATCAGCTATATGTATACATGTGTGCCCATGTCCCCTCCCTCTTGCGTCTCCCTTCCACCCTCCCTATCCCACCTCGAGGGAAAAATTTTTCACAAAGAAAAGAATTACTTATATTTAGATGCACTCAGACATATCTACTTTAATTAAAAAAAACAAATCCTTTCCACTTTGAGCTGGAAAACTGGTGCTCTGTGGTTTAATCACCGTCAGTGACTCTGTAGCCTCTCAATGCATGTAAAATTTGCTGGTTGGAAAATTTTGTGTTTTTTTTGGGTTTTCTTTTTCTCATAAAGGAATTTTTTGTTTGTTTCAGCTATTAAAATTATTCCTTCCAGTTGCCCACAGTTTTGAAACCTATTAATTGTAGAGAATAGGAACACCCCAGGAAAACAGGTCACAGTACATAAAGAGGTAGTAACAGGTTTTCCCTTTCAAAAGGCAAAATGATCCTGCATTGGAGTTGCCTTTCTGCCACATTCTTGATCTTATTTAACTTGTTTGGGACCTCATCTGCCATGGGCCTGGCTTTGCTCAGGATATAGACCTGAGCATTTAAAGGACTGTCTCCAAGTGCATTGAGCTTCTGAGACTTGGTTGCCTAATATTTTAGGGGTTTGTTTTAATTATTTTTTCCTACTCCTCTCATTAGCTTATAACATCTTGTAAATACTCTGAAGATAATTCTCCAAGTTCCTTCTGGTATTTTTCATTGGGAATTGGAAATCGGCTGTGCACTCAAAGTATGCAGAAGTGAACAGATCTGGAAACGAGACTTCTCAGCTGCAAAGGGTATACTTTGTAGCACCAAACACAGCTGTGATGGATTATTGGTGTGAATATTTAAGGATTGGCTTCTACCAGATAATATTCGTGCCACATTGTGGGAAGAGTTGTATTTGTCTGGTTCACTCCTTAGCTTGGTGCATGTACACAGTAGGCACTGAATGATGTCAATAAATGAATTTACAGGTATATTGAGGATGTACAGGACATTTTAAGCCATGCTATCCATGCGGATATGAAAGTGTAACTTCACTGGAAATACAAAGCCAAGTAGAAATAGCCTGATGGTCAGTGAAAGAGACTAGTCAGTCTAGAATACATACTAGTGTGTAGAATTAGAATTATATTTCTCTCCTGCTATGGCCTTCTCATATAATATGACTAGGTATCCTGTACAGTTAAAGAAGTCAACTAAATTCAGTTCCTCTGGACATTCTTATGACATAGGAGGAAAAGGAAAAACAAAAATTTAATATGTGATAGGGATGTCGTTTTAAGTAAGTGTAAAATGGTTGAATTATTTAATATACAGAGTCAGGGCTGGCTGTTTTTAAACCAATTTGGATACTAAGATAAATTATGTAGGTCTTAAAGATTTAAATATAAAGAAATAAAATTATGTTTCATACTAAAATATAGGTGAATATTTAATAACATTAAAAAAAACAAAGATGGACAAGATAGACATAAAAGGTCCAACTATATGTTGTCTACAAGAGACTCACTCAGAAGTAAGGACATTCATATGCTGAAAGTGAAAATATTGGAAGAGATATTGCATGAGAACACTAAGCAAAGAGAAGAGGAGTGGCTCTTCTGCTTCTGCAGCTGAGGCTGTGGCCCTTACTTTTCAGGGAGTAAACAGAGGCAGGGGCAGGGGCTGGGGCACCCCTCCCACCCTCTGCACCCTGAGCCAGGGAAGTCAGAGGGACTTGGTCCCCCTCCCGAGTTCCATTCTTCCTCCAATGAGAATGGTGCTAATCAATGAGGACCAGGCTATAGAACTGATTCACTTTGTTATAAAGCAGAAATTAACACACCAGTGTAAAGCAATTATACTCCAATAAAGATGTTAAAAATAAAGAAAAATAAAGACCTGGGGAAAAGAGATGGTCCTCGTGGAGAATGCCTATGTCCTAAGTTTATCTGCTGTCGGGTTGGCTTGAGAGAGGGCAGGAGCTACATGATGTGTTCTCTCCCTTCAAATCCATTAACTTTTTCTTTCTTGATGTATGCACACACCCACACACACAAAACGAGTATAAAGCCCATATATATAGAAGGCTAAAGGGTTGGTCTATGAGCTTGGAAAGAGGGAAATAGAACACTTGAGGCCGACTGCAGCAATGTGTTTGTGTCTGTGCATGTGCATTACTAGGTGGAGGGTCCACAGTATCCATCAGATACTTAAGGGAGAACATATCTCCCAAGTGTTCTGGATTTTGTAAATTATCATAGGACAAGAGTCTTCAAGAAAAATCAGGTAGCTCTCTCCCACACCACTCATTAAAGTAATATTTATTGAGAGTCTCCAGGATTCCAGCATGTGGAATTTTCTGGAGACTAAGAGGTGAAACGTATAACATAACCACCTTCACCAAGTTTATAGCTCAGTGGAGGCAATAAGAATTAATATCTCACAGTTTTTCTATTTAAGTAGGACTCAGGGTTTAAGGTAATTTTTCTGCATCGTGTCCACAGTGTCCCAGGACTGACGCCCTCCTGAAGCTCACCACCTAGAACACAGATCTGATTGAGTTAAACTGGTGATGCACCTGCTTCCCAGCAACGTTATGGTCTCTAATGGCTGTCTCCTGCTCCTGTGTCCATGGCCTGATCAGGATATGGGAGACACTTAGGCTGATTCCTCAGTGCCTTGTGTACTTCCAAGGCCGAGAACTTGCTGAGCAAAACACAACTTCTTTACTTTTGTGAACACCTGGCCTCCAAAAGGCAGAAATATTTAGTGACAATGTACTGAGGACATAATTCCTTATTCATTCCCTGACCTCCACTCTCTGTCACAGAGACATGCAAAACCACGGAATCAGGCTTATGGGTCATGACTTGGCTGTGTCAAGAAGTTCTAGGCCATGTGGGAAGACTCCTCTCTCCTCTGAGATTTCTGCTTCAACCAGCGGGGAGCAGCTTCCCTTAAGGTCTGAACTGAAACCCTATAAGTTCACATATTGAAGTCGAGACGCTTGTACCTCAGAATGTGACTGTATTTGGGAATAGGGCCTTAGGAGAGATGATGAAGTTAAAGTGGGTCATATTGGTGAGCCCTAATCCAGAGCTATGCCCCTATGAGAAGATTAGGACACAGCCATGCACACTCAGCTCATAGAGTTATGTCCATCTGAGGATGCAGCAAGAATGCAGCCACCTGCAAGCAAGGGAGAGAGGCCTCAGAAGAAACTGAACCTGTAGACACCTTGATCTTGAACTCAAAGCCTCCAGAGCTGTGAGAAAATTAAGCCTCCCAGTCTACACTATCTTGTTCTGGCAACCCTAGCAAAACCCTAATACAGCTTTATTTCTCCTGTATCCTCTTTCTTGCAAATATAGCACCAAAAAACACAGTGTATAAAGTATTTGAAAGAAAAACGCAGGGGAGCCACTGCAGGGGCTGATGAACTACACAACCGTTGATTCCCCTAGTTTTCTTTGTCTGCTACCAAAGGGAAAATAGTCAAAATCACCATGGAAGGCTTGAGTAGACATTTTAGAGAAGGCATAGCTCCATGGTGAAACAAACTTGACATGTACTCGGTAGAAATAGTAAATGCATTTTAATCCTTGGAGGTTTAAAAAATTCAATTTCTTGGATTTCTAGAGAGGTTGTAATACATGTACATGGTTGAAGGTCCTGAAAATTGCATTACATTGTGCCCTGCACCGCCTCCCCCTCTTTGCCCAGGAGCCCCTGCCCTCCACAGGTAGCCATGTATCTGGTTTCCCACTGCAAACTTCCAGAGTGTCTTTATGTGCATACAAGCAAATATGAATATACATTTCTCCTTGGCACCCTAATTAAAAACACAAATAGTAGAACACTAGGCACGGTGCTGTTATATCTTGCTTTTATTCATTTGACAGTATCTTGCAAATTATCCTCTATCAAGACATCGTTTCCTGCATGACAGTGCACTGAATGGATGACGTACTATAATGCACTTTGCCAATCCACGTGGGATGCACGCTGATATTCAATAATCTGTTTATATTACAAACAATGCAGCAATGCATAATTCTGCTGCTAGCAAATGTGCAGGGTATGTTTCTAAAGGATTTATAACCTGCAGTGTTTTTAACAGAGCATTTGATAAGATACTCTGTTGCTGAATCCTTCTGTGGAGACTAGCAATGAGCCTTTCTCTTTCTGTAAACTGCAATTTACCAGATCTGTCCCCCCACATATCTTTAAGAATGCTTTCCAGCCTCTTGTACCATTCAGAAACCCTCCATAATCTGCTCAGCACCTCTCTTTATTCTCACACCCGTCACAGCCTTACCTGGCACATACCTGCTGTCTCCACCTTGCCCTCTGCCCATTGAGCAGGATTTAGAAATACTGAAAACCCCTCTTTGATCATCTCCAATTAATCAGCTACTGTGTGACTCAACTTTACTCAGTTTTATCACTAATTACAAACAATGGTAATTACAATGCTGTTGAGTAACAATAGTAATTTTCAATTCTGTAGATCTCAGAATTTCTCACTTCGCCAGTGTCTACACTAGTGGATCTCAGAACAAATTCTCAAGTCACTGAAATTGTTTCTTGCCACGACAACGCTGTATGGTCATCTAGTCGTCCTTGCAGCAGCGGACGCCAGGTAACAACCAAATGGAGGAAAAACCACCGGGATACATCTGGATGGCACGGAAGAGAAGGTGCGCCTCCACCCGTCCGAACTCATCCCCTCTGGCCCACCACAGGTCCCATTTCTCTCCCCGGGTTGTCTCCTCGTCCACACGCGCGTTCAGAGGCCATTCCGGTACGAGATTCTCACGAGGAGCCTCTGACAACCGCGCCCACCCAGGACCGCGCATCGCCTCTTGCCTTCTCACGACCATCACCAGACGCCCCAGGCAGCTCCCCATTTCCCCATTTGTTAGGCTTCTCCGACCACCAAGCCACAAGCGGAACCGTGGCTGCGCCTGGAGAGCCCTCCCCTCTCGCCCGCGACTGTCCTTGCTGTCACCTGTGGTGAGAGACCTGGTCCACACAAGTGCTTCGCCGACGAAGCCAGCAGAAGTGGGGACGCCGGGCGCTCCCCCTTAGACGCACTTCGGCCTGCAGGGGAATACCGTCTGCGGAGCCGCATGACCGCTTTTCGCGGATTTCGAAGAAAGTAGCCGCATGGGAGGAGCTCCACCACGGCGACGGGACCGGGACGCACCGTTTTCCCAAGGCGGCCAAGAAGCAGCACCGGGCGTCCTATTGGACGGGGCGTCGCGGTCCCGTGGGAAGGAGGACGTGAAGGCCGGGGTCGCACTTCCAGTGCCTCCTCGTTACGCCATTCGGGCCCTACCCACTGAGGAGAAAAACAAATTTGGGAATAAGGGCGAAGGGGATCGAGAGAGAAGGCCGGCGGAAACTTGGCGGCGTCCACGTCCGTAGGAGACTTAGAACCTCTCAGGCGACACTTGGCAAGCGGAAGTACGACCACCGGGCCACACGGACGACTCCGGGGATGGATACCCCCTCTTAACCACGTGTTTCAATGTGGGTGTTTCACGCGCAAGAGACACAAGGGAGTGCCGGTCGAACCGCCCAGACCCACCACTCAACGACTTTAAGGGAGCGCAGCGCCGGCCTCACAATAGGCATGTCTGCCCGTCCAAATCCCGCGAAAGAAGCATGCGCCCATGCCCCGGAGACCGGGACCCAAGCGCGCCAGCCAACATGCACATCGGGCTCTCCAGCGGCCTCAACGCCCGTGCCCGGTGCGTTCCCCACGTCCGGACTGGGACGCTCGTGGACCGAAGTGGTAGAAAATGAACGCTCCTAAAGTGACTCAGAAGGACGTACCATCGAGCCTCAGGCGCTCCGGAGGGCTCGCAAGAACCTCTCCCTACACAACGCGGCGGGCGGCCCAGGTAGGGTCGAGTCCGCTTAGTTCTCGTGGCTGGAGGAGAAGAGGCGGTTGCTGGTCGACCAAGCTAGGCAGCCCTCACATCTTACTAGGGAGCGAGGCAACGATCACAACCTCGTAAACCTACACACACAATCTCCAGCGAACGCAGGAGGAGCCCATGCCCCGGGACAACCGGGACAGTCGCCACACGCATAGACGGGCTTCCGGAACGCTGCCTCGCGCCCGGCGTCCGAATGTCAGCCCTCGCGAAGATCGCCGAAGCTCCGGAGACAAGGGACGATATAAAAGCGGCCGCCAGGTGGCGCCCGACCACCGGCTCGAACGTCCCCGGGCCGGATCCCGATCGCCGAAAGGCGAGGGTGCAGTGCCGGCCGCCCAAACGCCCGAGCTCGTCTCGGGGAGTCCGCCTCGGAGCTAGCGCCCGGCTCGGCACCACACGGCGCGACCCCGGCAGCAGACGGGAGACGAGGAGCTGGGAGGATGGTGCCGGGAGGCTGCCGCGAAGGAGACGTGCTCTTCACGCTATTCCTGGGCCGCCGGCCGCTGTAAACAAGGAAAATTCTGCAGGGGGATGGACTGCGTGAACTGTAAGCTGAAACCATGAACGTACCAATAGAAAACACGGACGACATTTTATTCTGTAATTGCAGAGTGGAGATGTTACTAAAACATCAAAAGCAGGGCCCAGAAGCCATAAAGGAAACGATTGATAACTTGACCACCTAATTGATCTTTACATATTCCACAAGCAAAGTCAAATGACAAGAAGTGGGTAGGTGGGAACATTTGTGCAAATACATGTGTACTAAGAATATTGATATCAGTATTACTTAAGAACAGAACATTTAGAAAACAGCCAATGAGAGGGACCAGGTAAGTAAATTTCAAGTACACTCAGACAATACAGTAATATCACTTTGTGCTTTGGTTTATTGATTTTTTTTTAAATGAGCTGGATGTATAGGTATTGACTTGGAAAAAATGTTGATGACAAGCTGTTTAATGAAAAGAGCGAGTTTATATATATCTTTTGAAAAGAGTAAATGGAAAAGTAGAGGATTGGAATAGGTAAAGCAACTTTGCAAAACAAGAGTAAATTCCTCCTTACAGCCTGGAGTCAAGAACCAGAAGGATGAGTGTGTCAGAAATAAATATGAGCCACACTTCCTGCTTTTCTGCCCCCTCCTTCTGCAGTCCTGGGACAGGCAGCTGGCATCTCAGCCCCTCAATGTCTCTCCTCCACCCACACCCAGAGCTACCTACAAGCAAGAAGAACTTTCACTCTGCAGGCCTGGCCTCCCTATGTCCTCAGCCTCTTTCCTCATATCAGGAACCCTTAGCAATTCACTTGGTTTGCCCAGTCGTCCATGCCAAAGGTTGCTGGTCCCAACCTACACCTGTGCAGCCTTTCTGTCCAAAAGCTTTGAGCTGATTTCCCAAGGGAAGAACATTCCCCTGACATAGCAGGTATGAGCCAAGAGGACAACTGGAAGTTCGCGCCTGGATCCATCATACAAATTTTGTGTGCACTCAACTCCCAAAGACACAAGAGCGACAGAGGGTCCACTGTATTGTTAGCGCAACATGGCCATTGTTTTCTTAAAACACGCAGGCTCAATCAGCAAGTCCAGCTGTGGCACCAAGAAAAAAGAAACACACACGCACACACACATATCGGCAGGTATTCCGTACTCAACGGCCAAGCCCGTGAGCCACAACTACTGAGCATGCGCGCCTGGAGCCCGTGCTCACCAATAAGAGAAAACACGGCAATGAGGAATCCGTGCCCCTCAACGAAGAGTAGCCCCCGCCCGCAGCAAGTAGAGAAAGTCCGTGCTCAGCAACAAAGACCCAACACAGCCAAAAATAAATAATAAATAAGTAAATAGGAAACTCTTTAAAAAGAAAAGTACACATAGGATAATTGAGTTATTGTGAAGGAAGGAAATTTTATTTATCTTCTTTCGTAGACTTAAAAATGTTCAAATATAGTCTATAAAAAGTTTAATATTTTAAAAATTAGAAATAGTAAACAATTCCTCATTACACTTTATTGTCCAGCATCCACCTCCACCCCAGCACCTCTCATATCTGCTCCACCCCCCACCCCCCCACCCCCACCCCAGGTCTGCAAACTTGTTTCTCTCATTACTATCACCTGTGTTCACCACACACCTAAGGCTGTTGTAGTCATTCACATGGTAATTAGGGAATTTTTCTTTACTGAGCCTAAGGGCTGTATTTATTGTTTTTAGTGAAAATCTCTCCCATGTGTTCTGTGAAGTCACAGCATTAATGGAGTCTGGAACAAGTGGGTGTGAATGACGGAAGGAGATTATTTCCACATCAGTCTCCCTAACAGGGTGGTGAACATAACTGGCATTAGTATTTCATGGGTGTACTTAGAAGATCCAGGCCAAAACGAGAAACCGGACCATTTGGCAAAAGAGGGACCAATTCAAGAATAAAAATAAGTCTCTTCTCACCTGTTGTTTCATTGTAAGGAACTCAGCCAACACTTGTCCGCCTCTGCATACTTATGCAGGGTCAGATGAAAAACTGAGCAGGTAAAGATGAGGAAAGGGAAAGCAACCAAGAGAATCCAGGCATTTAAAGCATTGTTAGGCATTCCAGGCATGATCCCCAGCCATTCACCTGGGAATGAGCTCTACCACCTAACCCCCAGGCATGTGTAGATATGGTGAACCCCCTCTCTCCAGGGTAAACAATAAGGCAGTGTAGGCTACTGCACATAATCAAGACAGTAATATTTTCATTTACACATAAAACGTGAAAATCCTTGGGTGTTGTACTTTTATTAGAGCTACTTTTTCAGAGTTATTTCATTAATGTTCGGTTCCTAGGAGTTACACCAAACTGCAGGAAACCCGCATAATGATCAGTTGGGGAATGTTGACTCCACAGAAAGAACACCACTCTCAAATGTTTCATGAAATAATTCTTGATCAAACGCACCAGGATTTTTTCTCCAACACCCGCCCCAGTGCTTCAGAGGCCCCACCCTCCCTGCTGTGCCCTCTCCCCACACCCCGGATGCCCTTGCCCTCAGTCACCTTGGTTCCTCCCCATGTGGGAATCAAGCAACATGAGGGCCTCAACCCTATTGCTGCCCTCCATGGCCTTGGACCATGTGGCCAGGCCACTTTGGATCTACTTCATGGTGGGGAAAACAATCCAGCGACTCATGTCTTGTTGGAAGGTCTTGTCACACAAATCAGGGCTAAAAACCCCTTGCACAGGAAAGCAGCAGGAGTACGTACATCATAAGCCCACTGTTGGGTACCACAATCCACACATGGCAGACACGCTCATCAAATATAGAGTGAAGTTTAATTTGGGGTGAAATTTAGTCGACACCTTCAGATACATTAGTGAAAGAGTAGGTGGAGTTCTGTCCTACTAAATGTCATGGGGAGAAACATTCTTCACTTCATAATTTTTCTATAGGAAAGTATGTGTCAACTGTCAAGTGCTACCTAAGTCAATGTTAATCATTAACTACTGCATAGACAAATACTGATAATGTGTCAGGAACAGGGGTGGATCACAACCCTTTGATCCTGAGATCCTGAAAAGAGAAAACATTCCTTTTGAGACCCTGTGATTGAGATTTACCTACGTTTGCTCATTTATCTTTCGTACAACCCTGTTACTTACAGATTAGTTACCTTTTAACAAGTAACATAAGCTAGGTTCTGAAATTTTGCTTATGTGAGAAGATCATGCAGCTAGAAAATGACAGAGCTAGAATTCAAACGTAGCTCAGGCTGTTTCTGAATCTCAAATTCCTAAATATGCTGGTGTTGAGGTGTGGATCCCAGATTCAAATTTCACCTGGATATGTCACCTATCAAATCAGTGGTTGGAATCCTCCCTGTTATCATAACACTTCCCCTCCAGTCTGTTCACACAACGACTACCGTGCTTAGGGTCTCCAAACACAGGAATCCTCCAGTGCATTGACCCAGCCTCCCGATCATTCCCATGTCTCTTGAGTTTTATGGAACAATTCTCAGGTCCCTCTGACCTCTCAGCACAGCTGATGATCAAGACCCCAATCAGAGATGACAAAAAGACTCCGCTTCCTATGGCTGCATCTATCATACGTCTCTCCCAATGAGTTTTATAAATATCTGCATCCTACCAGGACGTGATCATAAACCATTCTCCCATGTTTTGCACACACTTCGAATGTTCCCCTTGTTTCTTTGAATCCCTGAAATTCTCACCTTCCCTCACTTTCAACAGTGTGTTCACCTCCTACCATGCAGATGAAGTAGAATATTCGAAGAAATGTGTCAGCTCACTGTCATGAAGTCAACACCTATTCCTGAATCTTCACCCATTGGCGATGCCGCTCCTGTTTAAACTGAAAGTCATTTCTATGCCTGGATAAACACATTTTTCTCAAATGTATCCCCTTCCCTCCTACTCTCTGGAGAATATTTTATTATTAATTGTAAACTGAAGCTCTTCTACCAGCTAACACCTCTCTCTTCCCAGTCCATTCCCTTTCATCTTTTTCAGTTTCTTCATTCTTGAAACAAAATCTCTGAACCAATTTTTCTCTAGTTCCTGCCCAATGAATTTCCTCTTTCCAAAGTAAACTGAAAGAGCAGTGCAGGATTAGTGAGAATCTCTGGGCGCCCCTCCCACAGTTTTATTTACTAGGGTTGATCTCCCTGTTACTGTTGACTTGCGTATACATAAACCTTTATAACATTATAGTTATCTCTCCGTGATTAAATCCAATGAATGTTTCTCGTATTTTACTTGGATCCAAGCAGAATTGGACTATGACCTCCGTCAGGAAATTTATATTTCCAAGGTCCTCTGACATCACAAACTCCCCACTGCCTTTAAACTAGTCAGTTCCTGCCAGTGTACTGTGTGCAGTTCTCCTCAAACAATACTATTTCAACATCTCAAGATTCCATTATAGCCCTCTTCTCTCTTTTTACTATATACACCATCTTCGAAAACTGTTATAATTATTCAGTCTTCTCCTGTTACCACTATGATAATAATGCGTAAAAACGAATACTAGATTTCTTTTCTGAGGTCTCATCCATAACTGCATGGGAAGCAGACACCTACAATGAAATGTATATCAGACAGAAGCCAGGCACTTCCTCCCAAAAAAAAACTACTACTCCTCTCGTCTGCAGTTTCAGATAGCAGCTCCACTAATTATTTGGGGCTCAGTCATCGACATAACGTCCCAGAACCACACAAACAGAACCAAGCATCGATTTTATCTCTACAATGAGCACTCTCGTCTCTGTTCATCTCCTCCCTGATATACACATACATAGTTCCAGCTACACTTATACTGCTTCACTTTCAGGTTAAATGTCAGTGCCTCAGAGATTTCTTCTTTAAATTACTAGCTAAGTAACTCTCCTCTCTCTGTTGTCTTGAATAGAACCTACAGGCAACACCCATAATATTTCACGATATCTCTACTCATCATTTTTTTTTCTTTTCTTTTTTTCCTGTTTTCCTCTCTGGACAAATTGCAGAAAAGTAAACTGTAGAGTCATAAAGCAAGTTTCTCTTGACTATTACATAAGGATTGTAAATGCACAGAGAGTCCATGTACACAGTAACCTAATCTACTCTCAGATGGCCTGTGACCAATGTTCTTTAATCAAATTAAATAACTATCTTTAAATTAATAATTCTTTGAATAATAAATGACTTTGATTCCTCCTGGGGAAAATTTTATTTAGTAATCACCAGAAACAAAATGTGTGGGAAAACTGTGTTTGTGTCTTTACTTAAGTATGCAACTACCACACTCCTGAGTTCAAAGTTTTAGTCTCTTTCTATAGAATCAGGCAGAGAATTGTCTGTGGGCTCCTGTTAATAGATCTGATAACCTCATATATTGTATAATCATAAAGAAAGAACTCCTTTAATCTGGATGTCAATCAGGATAAATCTAATCAAGGAACAACTTCCCTAACACAAACTTTTCCTTCTCAACACGTTAACCACTTAGATACATGTAAGGAAATTATAAGAGATTCCGTTAATTTGTTAATATTCTAAAAACCTCCGAAAGCAGTCTTGATGCCTTGGCCGGAGGTCTCACTGTTTTGTGAATTGTGGCCAGTTCTGGGAAGAGAATTGCAGCTGGAGGATTAGTCTTTATATAAATATGTTTAACCTACAAACAGCCCATCAAGCTGTGGGTTTTGTGTGGCTTTATATAAGGACTGGTGTTGTTTGATGATATCAAACATTGAAGGAAGATATTTTTAGGGTTTTAGAGCATCTGTATTTTAATACCAAGGTAAATAATTAAATTATAATCAATTACATGAAGTTTCCAGGGAGGCAAGAGAGAAAAGAATACAATTGGAGAAATTGTGCTTGGCCAAGGAAGAGATGATTCTTCAATTCTTACTATGGGCTTGGGAATAAACCGTGAGGAATATTTGTAGATTTTGTGATAGTGAGCTGAAGAATTTCCTCAAATTATCTGAATAATCTGTCTAGTAGAAGGTGGTCCCTTTTGTGGAAAGTGGCGAAAGTACTGAGAATATTAAAAATCAAAAGATATGGAGAAGGTCTGAAATATTTGTGAGACATAGAATAAGATTGAATCATCTAGATATAGTACAATGTCCAGGGATATTTGAAAGATGTTGGGAGATTTGCAAACCCCACCAGATTTAATATCCTAGTTAGATTCAGTCATGGAAGAAGCAGGTACTTGGAGCCCTCCAAGATTGGAATCTTGACCAGCAACTGTGATGAATTTGGAAGGAATATGGAAAGAGGAATATGGAAATTGTTGGTCTTCAAACTATATGTTGAAATTACTTGATTTGATTAATTTGGAATAAAAATGAAGACGGTTGGCACACATGTTAGGAGAGTGGGGTCAGTGCACTGGAGGTTCTCCTAGCATTTGTGGCGAGGGAGGAAACTGACTAATAACTTGGAATATCATGGGTTAATTACCTTTAAAAACTCTTTGACTTTTATTTCTTAATAAATAAATTTGGGGAACTAATATTTCCCTTATGAGAAGCAGTAGCCAAAGTCTTCTTAGTTTGACCGTGGGAAACAAGATTACTCCTCTTTTCTCATAGGCCAGTTCACATTTGCAGGTGGGGTGGTTGTTCACTCCCAGGTAAAGGCTTATGGCTTCATGACTGTTAGGTCTGAAAACTCTAGATAGGGTTCAAGTCTCATGGCTTTCTTCTCTTTCCTTGGATTTTCCTGCTTGGAGTAAACAGTGTATCTGAGAGAGAATACTAGCAGCTGAGTTCTTGGCAATGTGTCCCCAGGTGAGTGGGGACTTGCTCTTTCTCCTGAAGTGGTAACTCTCTTTCCGGTGGATAGAAAGGTGTCACCACTTGGACTGAGTGCTCTAAGTGTATCCTGGTGGGAGTCAAGGCTCTGAGCACTAGTCCTGTCGTCTGGCATCTCTGTGAGGATCGTGGAGTAGGGCAAGGGCTAATACAGCAACCGTCTCCTTTCCAACATTTATAGCGACGTGCTCCAGACTCCATGAAGTCTGTGTTGGAAAGAGGGCACATGAGAGGTTGTATTTCTCTCCACTCAGTCATGGGTTTGACGGGGGTGTGACTCACTCCATAAGCGACTCTGCAATGCAGTGAGCTCTGTCATGTGATGGACACAAGTGGAGGGAAGAGCAAGAGCAGAAGTTCAAGGTCTGGAAGGGGTGGAGGTGTTTGCACAGGTGAGATGAATACGTCCAGGGTCAGAGATGCTGGCTAGATGGATATGCAGGGCTGAGGGGGCAGGGGAAAGAGAAGAAGCCCTTCAGCAGGACTGGCCCAGAGAGGACAGTGGAGCCAATTTTGCTTTTTCTTTCTTTGTTTTTCCAATTTTTAATCTATTTTCTGAGAATACAATTGACTATTTTGAGAACTCTAAAAAGTCACAACAAAATATGCCCTTTCATTCTTGTTCCAAACCAGCCATTTCCCCCCTGTTTAGGTACCTTTGTTCAGAAACTGGAAGCACTTTACAGAAAGCATTTTTTCCTTAATTGGTACATTGAGTAGGATATAGTAGGTAGAGGAACACTTAGAAAACTGTGGCGATATGTGAAGCCCTGGAGAGGCCTGAACCATTGAGAGTCTCTGATTAGTCTCTGAGCAGGGAAGACAGGAGGAAGCTACAGGAGAGACCATGATAGTCAAAGTGGTGAGGTCCCAGGAAACGAGGAGGGAAAGAGGGACCTCAACCCACAGGAAAGGTCAGTTGGGGATCATCTTACAGTTTGGCAACCCCGGGACCGCTGGCTTGTAAAGTTGAGCCCGTCTGTCCTCATATCTGGTGATGAATGCATGCTCTGTGTTGAGGTTAGGTAGGCAGCAACTGCGGACCCCAAGTTGTATATACATTCTGTTCACTTACACAAAATGATGGACATTGCATCAATGCTCTCTGACTTTTTAGTGACTAATTCACCTGTAGCTTTTATTTATTGGGTTTTGTTATGTTTAAACATGTCATGTCAGCTCATTTAATCACTCAACTCTCTTGAGAGGTTATTAAGGTATTTCCCACATGAGAACAGTGAGGTTTGTATTGGGTAATACTTTGCCTGTAGTCACTGCTGATAAGTGGTGGAACATGTACATTGCCTGTCTTGTGTTAAGTCTGTAGATTTATCTGAAAGTAGTGGGGAGCAGGGATACTTATGAATTCCCAAGTACACATTTTTTAATTGCCAGTCAGCTCACAATTAACATTCTATTGTGGACTGTGCAGCTTATTTCGCACTACCCCTCATGTGATGCTCCTTTGCCATGAAAGTCACTCTGTATTCAGAGTGTGCCCATCTCTGTGATGCACTTGAAAGGCATACGCCAAGTCAGCCCAGAGGAACATTGGACTTGACGTCAAACAGGTTTGAGCTTTTGATACACACAGCTGCCTTTTCTCAGTACTATCACCCTCGACCATCACCTTTGGACATTTGGGGAAATGGGGCAGCCTGAACCAGAATGTCCTGCATGTTTTTAGGAATCAGTGACTTTCAAGACATGTGACTGTGAACTTCATCCAGAACTGGGGTAATGTCAATTGCAGGTTTCTTTGAGTGAAATGTCTCTGGAATCTTGTTGAAGTCAATGTGGAAAAATCCCTCTGATGGTGTCACAATTCTGTGAACCTATCAATCTTATTAATCTAACCTTCTGCATATTCCTTGGCCTTAGAGGAAAGGATGGCTCTGTGGCTACTGGTGCTAAACGTCAACGCAGCACCCATCGTTTCAGTCCCTCCCTTTCGGTGCTTTTCCTCATCTTTATCTCGCCAACATCCCACCCATTTTATTTTTCGTTTGTTTTACCCTTCAAGATATATTCTAATTGTCAATATCCTATAATATGTTTCCAATTTCTTATATATTGCTCCATTTCATACTTTTTCTCTGTGTTAAAGATCAACATTTTAAAAATGTTCACAGACAGTAGCTTCAGGAAGAAGCCATTTATCTGAAGGTCAATAATAAGTTTATGGGGATAAACCCCGCTGTCCACATTAGAGACATGATCTTAGGGTAAGAGGAATTCAGCCCAACCACCTGACTGAAAGTGGACTTAAACGCTGGCCCGGCAGAGGCTTTTGAATAGTTTTCATTTGGAACTATTTTTCCCCCAAAACAAACTGTACCTTGAGTTTCAAAAGGGCAGTTGCTTAAATGTAGCTCAGGTATATAGTGTTTGAAAAATAAAGAAGACCGAAAACTTAATCAGAAAACGATGGCAGTGAGAGGCTACAAGTTAGAAAAATCTATATGAATTCAGCAAAGTGAGACTCTATGTGAATATCAGTAACATGGTGTGTGGGGGTGGGTAGTTAGTGGAGACCATCACTGAGGGAGCAGCCTAGAATTCATGTGTAGAGAACTAAAGAAATGAATTTTATGTGAGCAAACTTTTAACAGTCTTTCCTTTCTTTATCAATAGCAGAGACTTCACACTGGAGAAAAGCCCACTGAATGTAACAAATATGAGGAGATTTCACATAGAACTCAACTATCACGCCACATGAGTGACCTCTCACAGGACAGAAACCCTATGCTTGCAATCAATTTGGAAGAGCCTTCAGCCTTTATTCATCATTGAACTAACATAAGATAATTTAGACTGGAGTGAAACCCTGCAGGTCTCATCAATGTGGGAAGGCTTGTAGACAAAGCTGTAACCTTAGATGACATGAGAAAACTCACCCTGTAGTGAACCCCTATATATGTTATAAACGTGGCGGATAGTTTAGCTGGAGCCTCATATTTAAATACACCAGAAACTCACACTGGAGAGAACCCTTAATGTGATAAATGTGGTACACACTTCAGCAGAGCCTTAACTTTTATTCACACTGATGAACTCACAAGGTGAGAATGCCTCTGTCTCAAAACACTGTAAAATCTGGTGCTTCAATTATTCTATTCCATTTATATTTTCTACTAATGTGCCTCTCATGATGTAAAATTGAATTACAAATAAATTTAATTTTTCACAAGTGTCCTAGTCCTAGAGAATTTGTGGACACGGCCATGAAATTTCCAAGAATTCAGTCAGGCAGGGGTTTATTCCTGCAACAGTATTTTTTATCCAAAATGTTTTTTCCCCCACTTAGAACAGATAGATATGTCAGAATCAAGAAGGTGAGAGATCATTCCAGAAACACAATATTGTAAAACAACTATACCCTCAATAAATAAAATAAGGTAAGATAAAATAAAATAAATCATTGCAGACATGGAGAGGTCAATTTTCAGATTTGGAGAGTGTAGGGGCTTCCTGATAAGGTCGGGCTCCTCTTCAGATACATTGCTTTTACTTTGTTCGTCTAAAAACATTCATTATAACCCTAGAGTCCACGGATGTCTAATGGGTGAAAACATGGTATTGTAGGGGGCTATAAAGCATGGGATGTTGCCTGCAACATTTGTGTGTCTGTGCTCCTGTCTGTGTACATGCACACGCACACACACAAACGTGCAAGCAAGGGAGAGAGCATATAGCATCCATCTGATCCTAAAGAGAAAATGTGAGTCTGGAATCAATGGTATAAATGTGTCATCAGGAGAGAGAGCATCAATTTTTCAATTTTTAACATTATTGTCAATTATTAACAAATATTTACTGAAAGCTTCCAGGATTTCAGAACTTGGCTTGTTATGAGGACTAAATTGTAAATAATACAATGTTCCTATCTTCGTAGAACTCTACATTCTAACGCAGTCAATTCAAATACACTGCAATATAAAATTTCTGATATTGAAAATCAAACATACATAAGGGTTTGCAAATTGTGTAACTACAAAATGTTTGCTACTATTTACAAAGAAAGGTTGCCACTTTAAAAAATAAAATTGAGATTATAACAGTGTCATGATAGAACTTTGGAAGGTCAAAAATTGTCAAAAAGACTGGGCTTTAAACAAATATTTTACAAAATTCTGAACCTCTGAAAAGCTATTCTGCAAGATTTGGGAAGAATAAAGATAGATTTCCCTTTCTAACAGCCAAGATAATTGTTCAAAATATTATGAAATAAGTATTTAGATTAACTGTTCATTTTCAACAGTTAATTTAAATTAACTTTTGAAAATCAAAACTGTTTTTTATTAGAATACAAAAACTGCTGCACATGCCCACTAAAATTCCATTTAGCATCCATTTTAATTGAGATTCAATGGGGCACCATTTTATTTATTCATTTATCTTCTTCCAGTTTTACTGAGATATTACTGACATAGAGCACAGAGTAACTTTACAGTGCATAATGATTTGACTTACATATGTTATGAAATGATTATCACACTAAATTTAGTGAACATTCATCATCTCATATAGATACAAAATTAGCGAAATAGAAAAATGTGTTCTTCTTGTAATGGGAACACTTATAATTTATTCTCTTAACCAGTTTTATATGTAGGAGACAGAAGTATTTATTATCTCTATCATGTGCTATATTGCATCCCTGGTACTTCATCTATTTTTCGGCTGGACGCTTGCAGTTTGGGCCACCTTCATCCAGTCCCTCCCCTTCCCATGCCCTGCCTCTGTGGACCACAAATTGGACTGTTATTGGATGAGTTTGTTTGCTTGTTGGTTGGCTGTTGAAATATAACTGATCTACAACACTATGTTACTTCTTGTTACACAACAGAGTAATTTGGAATTACTATACATTTCAAAATAAGCACCGGGTCCTCTGCTTGGGGAAGGGCCAGGGCACCGGCGCGTCTGAGGCCCTGGGCCCCGCCGCCAAGCTCAGGAACAGGCCCCTGTCTGCAGAGGACGAGGCAGCCTCCGGGTGCCAGAGGATATGCTGGGATCGCGCCCCTTCTCTCCGTCCTCCGACCCCAAGTTCCCTCGGCGACGGGAGAGACAGCGGGCTGGGATGTGCTCCTAGGGAGGGAAGCAGGTGCGGTTCCGGCCACGGGGGGCTCATCTCGGCCGGTGAGAAGCCCTCTGCCGGGCCGAGGACCCGCTCTACCGCCCGTGGTGCTCCCATGACTGCCGCTTACCCTGAGCGCAGAGGAGCGGGACAGTCTCCTGGGCCTGCAGGCCGCCACGCCCCTCTCCTCGCCGCCTCCAGGTCTCCCGCCACGCATCCAGCACCTGCGACGTCAGCGAGGGGGGCGGGAGATCGTGCGGGGATGGACCCAGCCGCAATCGCCGCCCCAGCCCGGAGCGCTGTCGTGTGCTCCGCCCGAAACACGGTCGCTCCTTCCCGGACCTGCCGGCCGAGCTGCAGGCGGAGCCGTGGAGACACTGACGCCAGAGGCGCCGTCGGGTTTTCCTGGCCGGCCCCGGGATACCGGGCCGTTTCCACTTCTGGCTCCACGTGCTTCCCGGTCTGTAGCTTAATAGCCGAAGGACGCAGCGCCGGGCCGCTTCGCTGGCTGCACGTTGCGCGCAGGGTCGGCACTGGAACAACAGCGCTGGGGTCAACTACACAGAGCACCCCGCGTGCTACTTCTTTGATCTTTGTCTCTGGTGTGAAAGGGCCCAGATCTCCCATCCTGGGCAACAGAAATGTTCTTTATAAATGTTTTGTAGAACATGTTCTGTCCCCTACCAAAATAAGATATTTGGTGACTTGAAGTGTCAGAGTCATCCGCTGGTGTTGGCCGTGAGGTTGAAAAGCAGGTCACTGCCACAACCACATTTGGGTGCACAGAACCCACAACAGCTGTCAGACTCTGGCCATTAGCCCTCAGAGAAGGTGGACCCGTAGCGGCTGGACTCCAAGCCAGGGGTGGGGCTGGAAAGGCGGCTTTCTGTCCCTCTGGGAGCCACAGAAGTTAGTGGTGAATTGATGGATGAGGATCTGTGCCTAGCAAATAACTATTGCTCGGAACTCTTTGGTTCCATGCATGCGGCCAGACAGAGAGCAGAGGGTCAGGACAGTCTCACTCACTGCTGGTGGTTGGGGACGCCAAGAGGAGGGGACCATACATGAGTAGGGGGGGCACCCTGGGGGAGGAATAAGTCCCCTCCCATCTTGGGTAGATTTTGGTAACTTGTTTTTTGTTTTGATTGTAGTTTTCATATTTTCTGGCGGAGGGCTAGTACAATCAATTCCTTTTGAGATGCTGGTCTCCAAGGAGGGATGTTTGCACTGTAATTCGAGAGAACAGGCCATTGCATCCTACATCCCATCGGCCAAATTCCACACCCAGCTTGTGCTGGTAGGAACTGCAAACTAAGAGTGGTTTTTATATATTTAAATGGCTGAAAATAATTCATAAAAACATTATTTGCAACCCACAAAAATTATATAGCATTCAAATTTCCTTGTCGATAAATAATGTTTTATTGAAACACAGTTATACTCCTTTATTTACGTTTTACTGTAGCTGCTTTTTGGCTACAATGACTGAGATGAGTAGAAATAACAGACATCCTATGACGAATCTAAAATATTTACTCTCTGGTGCTTTACACAAGTTTGCCAACCCCTGCTCTAGAAAAGCGGGAAAAAAATTTTTTTTCAAACTCATATGCTGGGATTTATACTTTTAAAACAGTTAAACTTTTAGCGAATTTTCTCCCTGGAAACAAACTTTAGGTAGATGTAAATATGTTAAATTACTCTCAGTAATCTCAGTTAGAATAAACACTAATTCACAATTATTCCTGCACTGAGGAAGGGAATCCACCTGCAGATAATTTTATTTTCATCTCAGAAATAATCACAAATTAGTGTAACTAAAACCTAGCACCCACACAAATTAACATCAACTGCATAAACTGCTAGATATTTCTGAGCCTCAAAATAGAACATTGTAAGCCATAAAAGTATTTACTTTAAATTTTGGTTTGGCGACATCTCTTGCCTGTGGCAGTGTTTACCAAAGTTAATTGATCACGGAGAATTTCATCAAGAATCATTTTCTAATAGAAAACTATCAAGAGTTAATGCACTATAATTCACACTGGAGTAAAATAAACCAGAAAACACTCACATTGATGAAACAATGAATATGTAATTTACATAAGAATATAAAAATGTATAACAACAAAAAAATCACTTATTACCTTATTTTCTGTTATTAAATATAAAAACGTATTATGCAGCTTCCAGGTATTCTTGCATCTGGTAAGCCATTTCTTTCTTAAAAGGGCATTATTGCATAATGAAACATATAGGTAAATGCATTTTTAGATTTTATTTTGTATTTAGGAATACATTTAACTTCAAATTTACCAATAGTGTATATAATCGCATTGGGACTATATACACTACAGAACACACTGGGAAATTCTAGATTTTATGATAATAATGTGTTATTTTGGATTACTTTGGGTTATCAAAAAAATTAGAAAGAAATTAAGAGCCCAATATAAAGAGCAAGATAGCAATCCTCTTGTCTGTTATCCTTTAAAATGGTATCCGGTTGAATTTTGAATAAAATGGATAATGAAAGGAATTTTAACAGGCACGTACAGGATAATTTTTATCCTTATAAAAATCGTTGCTGATTTTCAAACATATAGTTTTGAATTCTAAAAATTGAAAAAATACTTATTTTGGAATATAGAGAAGAGCAAACCTGGTTCTTAAGACAGGAAACCTAGCTTTGCTCTCCCCAATTCATGTAGAGAAGGTTTTCCAAAATTAAGAATTTTGTAAAATATTTTTACTGACCAGTATTTCTAAAAATATATAACTTTTCAAAGTTCCAGAATTGAGACTGTTTTAAATGTCAATTTTATTTTATGAAGTGCCAACTTTTTATTGTAGACCAGTAGTGATATTTTGTGACTATACAATGCATGAACATGTCTTTTTTTAAATGTCAGAAATTTTGTTTTGCAATTTATTCTTATTGCCTGCGTTAGAATATAGAGTTCTATGAAGAGAAAGGCGTTCTGCTATTTACAGTTTAATCATCATAACAATCCAGGTTCTGAAATGTTGGAAGTTCTCTTTAAATATTTAATAATTGAAAAGTTTATAAATGAACGAACAGGGTGATTTAGCTTATTTTTCTCCTGCATGAATCCTTTATGCTAATAATTCCTAAATGGCATTTTCCCTTTTGATCAGATGGTTGTTACAGTGTCACTCCCTTGCATGGGTGTGTGTGTGTGCACTCAGATGCACGTACACACAGTAATGTTGCAGCTAACATCATGGGTTTTTTAAAGGAATTTTTTATGATTTTTTTTCATGTGGACCATTTAAAAAGATTTTTATACAATTTGTTACAATATTGTTATCGTTTTATGTTTTGGTTTTTTGGCTGCGAGCCATGTGAAATCTTAGCTCCCCAACCAGGGATCGAACCCGCACTCCCTGCATTGGAAGTTGAAGTCTTAACCTCTGGAATGCTAGGAAAGTCCCCATGATGGGCTTTATAGGCCCTAGAATACCATTTCTCAACCCATTAGACTTCAATGGACCTCAGGGTGTAACGAATGTTTTGGCCAACAAAGAAAAAGAAATTGAACTGAAAAAGGTCCAGAACTCATCATGCAGCCTGTACGCTCTCCCTAGCTAGCCTTCTTGAAGGTTTAATTGACAAAATAGACGTTGTCTCTATGGTGATCTTTCTCCCGGAACTTTTTTTAGTACCATTTTTCTACATCAAAGAGTAAAGCTTTAAAGGTAGACTTATCAATGGCTCTGTGAGGGATCTCCATTGTGTTTACATGATTTAGTATATGCACCGCTCAATGTTCTAATACATTCTTAAAGTAGAACTCTTTTTATGTCTGCAAAGATCTTTCACCTTCTCAGTCCTGAAGATATCTATCTGTTCTTCTTGGACAAAACAAAGAAACCCTTGGTTACAAAATGCTATGTAGGGATTAAACCACCATCTGACTCTGAATTCTTGAGTTCTTCCTGTCCATGTACCCACAATTATTCACCTTTCTTTAAATATAATTAATGTATACATTGTTTTAAGTCATACGAGAAATAGTAAATGAACGTTAAGTAATAGAATTAATTGAAGCAGCAGAGGTTAATCACAAAGTATGTGTGTATTTATTCTTGAAGCCATTCATCTGGAATGCGTATACAGATATTTGGACCCTAATGTACGAGTTAACACACATCATACTATGTTTTACATTTTCAGTTAACATTCATCGTTGTTGCCTGATTGATCCCAGTCTTTGTAATTACGATTATAATTTTATAAAGTCAGAAAGTGTCTAACTGATCAACAGTGACAGAGTATTAACAGAAAATGGATTCATTCATACTTATCACAATATTTCATGATTTTGAATGACACATACCCACTCAGTAGCACTTATGTATTTGCAAATTCTGATCTACTGAAGCAGGTTTGCTTCGTTTCTTCTTACTTGATACTGAATATTGCTTTCAGCACTTCTCAAACCCCTTCACCATCTACATCTTTATACTGTATATTTAATAATAAGACAATTGCTGAAGGACTGAATTATTGACTCAATTGCATGCTAACACATTCTTTATAGACTATTTTCCCACTATGAGTTTTCTGATGAATAGCAAGTGAAAGATTTTCCACATTGTCTTTAGAATTGACATCTCCTCAGTGTGAGCACTTTCTTGTTCAGTCAGGAATGAGGAATCACTGAATAATGTCCTTCCTTCATTACACTGAGACTATTTTTTCAGTGTGAACCCTCTCATGTCTAATGACTCCATGACTAATGGAACTCTAGCATTCATTTCATCCGATTTCTTCTACAGCAGTGATTAGATGGTTTACCCCTAGAGGGCTCTCCTCGTAGTAAACCTTGGGATGTCTTCTCTACTGTGTCAGGGATGCAGTCCACTCTGAGTTCTCTGTGTATTCTGAAGCTGGAGCTCCAACTGAAGGCTCTTCCACCATGATTACAGGGCCAGGGTTTCTCTCCACATGACTTTCCTGGTGGTTTAAAAGGGATAATTTCTGGCTGAAGGCTCAGTATCCTTGATTACAGACACAGGGTTTCTACTTAGTATGAATTCGCTGGTGTTTATAAAAGTGGGAGCTCTGGGTAAAGGCTACACCACATGGATTCCAGACATAGGGTGGCTCTCCTGTGAGTTTTCTAGTGCGTATAAGCGTGAGAGCTGCGTTTAAATGCTTTTCCACATTCATTGCATTTGTAGGCTTTCTCATTAGTGTGAATTCTCCCCCATGACTAAGGTTATGGCTTTGACTAAGTGTTTTCTCACATAAATGATATTCCTTGTGGTTTCTCTACTGTGTGAATGTGCTCATGTTATTGAAGCGTTGGATGGTCACTGTAAGCTCTTCCACAGTCATTCCAAACATAGGGCTTCTCTCCCGTGTGAGGCTATTCGTGTGAATAAAAGTCAGCTCTCTCGCTGCATTACCTTTATAAGGTTCGTCTTCTCCAGTGTGAGCTGTTGGTGTATAAATGCGAGGCTTCAGCTGAATTATTTCCCACGTTCAGGACATTTGCAAGAGTTACTCCAGGTGCACTCTCTCATGTTGTCTAAGGTTGGAGGGTGACTAAAAACCTTCCACATTCTGAGATCTGCATGGTTTCCCTCTAGTATAATTAGCTTATGTTAATTCAGTGACGAATAACGGCTGAAGTCTCTTCCATTCGGGCTGAAAGTGTAACACACGTGGAGTTAAGGTTGTTGTATGTGACATGTCCTCATATTCATTGCATTCAGTGGGCTCTTCTCCAGCATGAAATCCCTGCTATTGACAAGGAAAGAGAGGCTGTTAAAAATTACTCACATAATAATCATTCAGTCATTTCTCTACATGTGACTTCTAGGCGGCTTCCTCAGTGATGGTCTTCATTGAAAATCTCCCCATGTTAGTTACATTCACAGGTAATGTTACTTTGCTGAATTCACACAGATTTTCTATCTGGTAAACCCTCACTTGTCATAGCTTTCTGATTAAGATTTAGGTCTTCTTTATGTTTCAAACACTATATCCATGAGGTATGTTTAATCAATTACCTTTTCATTGAAGCCCAGGTTAGTGTTTGACATGTAATGTCAAAAGACATGGGTCCTCAGATTGTTCCATCCTCCATTAAATTGATAGAAAATCTCCTGGCCACATGTCCAAGGACATGGAGGGCAGAGCTAGGGTTGAGTCTCTGATGTTGCTGATTTCCACATGGGGAGGAACCAAGGTGACTGAGGGCAAGGGTATCCAATGTGGTGGGGGGGCGCAACAGGGAAGGTGGGGCGCTAAAGTCCTGGAATGGGTTTTGGAGAACAAATGACGGTGCCTTTCACCAAGAATTATTAAATAAGAATATTGCGAGAGGTGTCCTTGCTGTGGAGACAGGACTCTCCAGGAGACCATGATAAGGGTTACCTGGGAATTAGTGTTAATCCTAGGAACTGAACATTAATAAACTAATAACTCTGAACAGTAAGTCGAATCAAAGTATAACACCCCATTACTTGCATTATTTTCTGCAAAATGGGGATATTATATTCTCCCTACATGCCGAGTAGCCAATGCAGCCTTGTTCTTGACCATGGGAGGAAAAAGCGTTCCTTCTGTCTGCGCATGCCTGTGGGTAAGGTGGCAGGGGTCACTCCCAGCTGAGTGGTTGGGGATTGATGCCTGATATATCTAACAATACTCTGAAAGGCTGGGTTCTCATGGCTGTTTTCTCTTTCTTCAGATTTATCTGCTTGATGTCCCAATTGTCCCTGCATAAGGATGCAGAGGAGCGCAGATGGTGGCAGAGTTCCTGATAATGAAACAACAGGTGGGAAAAAAAAATTATTTTGATTCCTGAATTGATCCATCTTTTGCCAAGTGGTCAGGTTTCTACTTTGGGTCCAGATCTCCTAAGTGCACCCAGGAAATATTAACGTCAGTTATGTTCACCACCCTTTTAGGGATATGGCAGGTCAGGAACCAATGTAGAAACACTCTCTTTCCCAACATTTACTTTCACTTGCTCCAGTCTCATTAAGGCTGTGACCTCACAGAAGACGGGAGAGGTTTTTACCTTCTCTTTTTTTAAAGGTCATCCGTTGGGCTCAGTGACCTCCTTCATCATGTTACTGGCTGCAGTGGACTTAGGAATGCGGTGAACACAGGGGATAGAGAATGACTCAGAACAGAAATCTCTACGTCAGTGGGGAGCAGGCGTTTCATCAGGTGAGTCCTGTGTTATAGGTGCTGGGGTGAATGGAGGCTTGGTGAGAGATAGCAATAAAGAATCAATTCTTTTTCCTAATTTTAAAATGTTTAACTTTCTACAGACTACTCATAAACATTTTGATAGTTTTATAAAGATACATGTAAGTTCCTTAGCAAAGTTATTCACATAACTCTGTTCCTTTGTGTTGTTAACCTTCATTCAAATTAGAAAGTTGAATGCAATGTCTGCAGATTCTTATTTTCTTAATTGTGACTGTGTATGGAGGAGAAGGGGCATAGTACATAGAACAAAGTGTAGAGCACTGGACAGCAAATGACAGTCTGGGGAGCTCCAAGACCTCACTCCCACACAGATACATCAGTAAAACAACCAGGATCTGCCTGAATGAGCTGGGATTCTAGCCCAGGGAACCCCAGAGGTGGGAACAATGGGCTTTCTGCTCCCACCATTACCAGCCCTGGTAAGTGTTCCTATTAGACCCAGGGATGTGTGTGTGTGTGTGTGTGTGTGTGTGTGTGTGTGTGCGTGTGTGTGTGCGTGTGTGTGTGTGTGTGCGTGTGCGTGTTTGTTTCTTCTTCCTGACACCCCTGGACTTGCCGAGTGTGCATCACTGTTTCATGAAAACTATGCTCATGTGGTGCTAAAGGTCTAAGACCCTCTCAGTCTTGTATCTTCCTGCATTGGATACATAAAATTTATGTAATAGGTCCAGCTGCAAATGTTCAGTTTTCTCCTTGGCTCCTACCTGCAATGGCATGGGAATGTCTTCTTTGGGAAAGCAGCTCTAGACTCATGGAGAGAAGAGCTGCACAGGTGTAGGGTGGGCAGAGATAATTGGAGCAACCAAGTGAATTGCTAAGGTCTCCTGTTAAGGAGGTAACAGGCTGGGCACTAAGGGAACCCAAGTCTTCTGAGTCAGGGTTCTGACTGCAGAATTCTCCACATTAGCGTGAGGAGCGCATCTCCTTCGCGGCAGCCTCCTGCCCAAATCTTCCCAGCCCCGCCCGCTGCTTAGGTCGCGTTGTGCCAGGCGAGCCTAACCGACAGGTAGCTCCTAGGCGGACGACCCGAGACGATCTCGAACGTTTGGGCGGTCGGAGCTGATCCCTCGCCGGCCAGCGATCAGAATCCATCACGCTGACGTACGAGCCCGTTGTCGGGAGCCACCTGGCGGCCGCTTTTATGTTGTCCCTTCCCTCCTGAGCTTTGGCGACCTTCGCGAGGGATGTGACTCGCCCGCCAGGCGCAGGCCAGAGTTCCGGAAGGCCGGCGACGCAGGCGGCGACCATCCCGGGGGTGCGGAGAGGTGGGCGCATCCTGTCTTACAGGAGATTGAATGTGGAGAGAAGTGTGCTGTGGGGCCAACACTGAACTCCCTCGAAGTTTTAGGGGGAGGTCTGCGCCGGTCGACCAGCACTCCCTGATGCCCCTTGGCCCGCCGAGACCTCCTACCCTTGTACGCGGAACCGGGAGAGGATGTCCGTGCCCGACGTCGTACTCCGTGTGGAACGATCCGTCGCTGCGTCCTCGCCGCCTTGGGGGCCCGGGTACATCCTTGTGCTGTCGAGGCGGTGGAGCTGCTCAACGGGTCCACTTCACTTTCTCCGGGCCACAGGCGAGGCGGTCACGGGGGCGGTCCTTGCAACGAGGAAGGGGCACGGGATGCGGCTCAACAGACGGGATCCACCCGCCAGATTGAACCGACGTCTACGCAGGGACCTCCCGTCCCCACTCCTTGGTCGCCTCGTCAGCGTGGCGCTTGCCTTTCCAACCTGTTCAGGTCCCCTCACCGCCGACTGTCGAGGGCAAGCGTGTAGGGCGCTCATGGAGGGGCGGCAGTTCCTCCTAGGCTTCGGTGGTCGGAAGTCGTAGTCATTTCTATTTGGGAAACAGAGACTGGCCGGGGCATCCGTGATGGTCGGGAGGAGACACGAGCCTGGCCGCGGTCCTGGGTGGGCATTGTTGTCGGGAGCTTCTCTGAAGAAGCTCTGCAGACAGTGAACGGCCTACAGACGTGCGGGCAGAGGGGAAGACCCCCCAGGACAACAAATGGGACCGATGGTGTCCTGGGTCGAGAACGGGTGTCATCGGTGTGGCGGTGCGCCTTCGCCCGTGTGCGATCTGGATACTTCCTGTTGAGGTTCACAGCAGTTGCACGTCGCTTGGCGTCTGCAGCGGCAAGGTCGACCAGATGGCCAGATTTCGGTATTGGGGCAAGAAAAAATATTGAATGAATTGAAACTCTTTTTGTTGTGAGATTCACTACAATGTGAACATTAGTGAAATAAGAAATCCTAAGATTTACAGTAAATTCACATTACTGTAATAGTTACTATCGTTTGCAGTTTTTTTCCACAAAATGTTTATCTATGAAATTTAAAATATATTTAGTACAATTTTTTGTGATACAAGTCTGCTAATGAGAAAAATGTAATTCTTTTGCAAGGGGGATGCCATTTAGCTTATTACAGGTTCCTATCATCAAAATTTCAGTTGTTAATGCTGACTTATAAGGAGATTTTGCATGGTTTACATATTTCATATTTGAAAATTCTTTTCACACAAATATGTACTACCAAATACTGAAGTTCAGGAGTGTGTGATTTTAATTGAACATATTCATTTCTTGGAAGGAACTTAAAAAATTCTGTTTGATTCTTCTATTGATATTTGCCTTTTAGTATGTCATTATATTGTACATTATATATATAGTCATATATATAGTCATTTATAATTCTGTTTGCAGTTAATTTTAAAAACATTGATTCAAGTTTCTCTATCCACAGAGTATCTGATTTCTTGTAGATGATGAAGGAGGGTTTTGGGATGCAGAATTTTCTAAATCCATCTGGAAGCCTGGGAAACTCTCCCTCCAGCCACAAGGCCCTGCCCCACACACTGCAGCAACCAGTCTGGAAAACCAGACTCCAACCTCTGCAGCAATAGGACCCAAGGGTCAGGACTTGGTCAGTGACTCACAGCTTCGAAATTTTCAGTCCTTTCCATGTAGAACCAAATGTGGGGAAGGCCAAATATGTTCCCCTAAGTAATCACGTAAGACGTCCCTCTTCCTATCAGCTTCTCTCAAGCCTCCCTGCATCACAAGCTCTCGGGAGGACATGGCTTCCTATTTTTGCCACCAGAAAGTGTCCCCACTCTTATGTGTGCCCTGAGTCTCAGCCTGATGTGAGTGGTGGTGGCTGACTCCCATGCTCTATAGACAAGTTCTGAGTAAATAGTGCTTGTTCTCATTTGTGTGTGTGTGTGTGTGTGTGTGTGTCTTTTTTCATATCTACAGAGCTTAGGATGGCAGGAAGCAAATAAAACTCATGATAATGTTTCCCATGTTATTTTAAAAATCACATTTATTAATCACCATTTTTTAAGTTGAGACATAATTCACATACCATAAAATTCACCCTTTGAAAAGTGTAGAATTTAGTGATTGATAATCTATTCACAAAATTGTGCAACCATCGGCACTAATACCAGAACATTTAATCACCTCAAAAAGAAACCCCATCCCCATTAGTCTCTTCTATTCCACCTATGCTCAGGCCGTGGCCACCACAAATGTGCTTTCTGTCTCTACGGATATGCCTATTCTCAATATTTCATGTGACTGGAATCATACAATATGTGCCCTTTATGTCTGGCTTCTTATACTGAATATCATGCTTTTGAGGCTCATGCTTTAGAATGTATCAGTATTGTACTCCTTCGTTTGGCCTAAGAATTTTTCTTTTTAAGCCATAAGGTTTTACGGACATTCACATGCCACCAGTGTTTTTGGAGGTTTTTTTTTTTTTTTTTTTTTTTTTTTTTTTTTTTTTTGTAAAATATATATTTTCAATTTTAGCCATTTAAAGTCTACAGTTGACTAACATTAAGTACTGCTTCCCTTCCTGGCCCCAACATACCCCCACTCACCTGGAGCTTCCAGTAGGCCCAGAGGACACAAGCCCAGCCATGCTGCCCTTCCTTGGAAACCCCAACGTCATCCATCATGACCATGATCCCACTATTAGTGCCCCTCACTCTAACAAAAAGAACCCCGGACATGGATAGACTCTAGTGAAGAGGGCAGCTGCCCCCAGGCAAGTTCTTGTGCTTGGGACAAGGAAGCAGTGCCCCGGGACCTGCAGTCATCCTGGGGTCACATGAGGTACAGTGCTGGTCTCCTGAGGGCATATTCTGCTGAGGTCCCTGCCACGCCCCTATGGAGGAGAACCAGTGAACACTTAGGGACATCTCTTGTCATTCTTTTCTTCCTTCCTTCCTTTCTTTCTCTTTTTCTTTTTCCACCCGGAAGAGGTAAAGCTTGACAAGAAAAAAGTAAATGACTTCCTAGACCATCCATATTTCAGGGCTACCTCATGGACCTGTCCTTATTTTCTCAATAAAAACCCTTTAAGGAACTAAGATGTGCTACCTGTTCCATGCACGCTCACCTGTGTGTCTGCCCCGCACAGTCCTCCGTCTTCCCTTCCCTCTTCCAACACCTCACTCCACTGTGGGGGCTTATACAAGGGCAAAGATTGCTGTGAGTTCCAGCATAGTGTCTGCCTCACCCCCTTCATGACTGTCTTGCTGACTCAATAGCCTTTGTTCTGGCTGCTCGGGAACCCTTGTCTGTCCTCTTCTCAGGGACACTGCTCATCGTTAGCAACACCCAACTGTATTCCCCACTGTTCAGGCCCTGGGAAATCGGCTGTCCTGACCTGGGACAGCTTTAAATATAAGAAATTGCTACCTTCCACCTCTGGTGTCAGAAGACTGGGTGTGTGGCCCAAGGCTCTCGGAGGTGTTTTGCATCCTCCCAGAATCTCCTCTCACCTCCCTAAGAAACTCTACTACAAGGACACCTCCAACCAACACCCTCCATTAGGTGCTGAGCTGTCAATATTTCCAGCCCAGAAAGACCACAGCCTGTGCTTTGCAACAGGGAAAACCCTCCCCTCTACTTCCAGTCCATCCAAGTGCCCCCACCATTCCTCAGCTTGCACAGCCCACAGACAGTTTCTGAGTCTGTATAGCAGGTGAACTCCCATAGGTGTCAGGTCCTGAGTCTCTTCCAGCTACCATGTTCCACTCAAACCTACATGATGAGTCCACGGTTCTCTGGTAGTGCAGGGGCCCCTCCCATGTGCCTCTTCTGGCACTGTTGCTGGATCTCGTTCCTCCTTAAGTCAGGGGAAAGAGGTTGGTTTCTCTGGGCCTGTGAGTGGGGAAGTGTAGGAGGAGACGAGCGGCCTAGAGTCCAGTCTATTCTGCATCCCTTGGGCCCATGACTCTGGAGGGTGGAAGCAGAGGGGGTAATGGGACAGCAAGGCTCTTGGTCTGCTTAGTGGCTCGGGATTTAGGGCACATTCAAGTGGAGGCTGAACCTAGTGGAGCATGTTGGTCAGCAAGCAATTTCTGCATGTGTAGGAACTGAACCAGTTCACCAAGCTCTCTCAAAACTAATAAACACTCTTACTTCTGGCAACAGGGGAAGGGCAGATGATGTTCCAGGAAACTCCTCTTTAACCTCCTGGGAACATTCTGACAGGGTCTTTGAATATACAACAAATGTCTGCTTTGGTTAAGAAGACATTGGTGATTTGAAGGTACATTCTGGTAATGTAGAAAACGAAAGTACTTCAAAATTAAAATCCTATTTTATGATTTAGAATCTACTGTACTTAGATGACTGATAAATTGTTTAATGAAGGCATTGGTAAAAATAAAAGCTGAGAGCTACAGAGTTGTTTTTGTTTGGTTTTGGAGTTTTTTTTGCATTACCTGGGCCTCTCACTTTTGGGGCCTCTCCGGTTGCGGAGCGCAGGCTCCGGAGGCGCAGGCTCAGCGGCCATGGCTCACGGGCCCAGCCGCTCTGCGGCATGTGGGATCTTCCCGGACCGGAGCACAAACCCGTATCCCCTGCATCGGCAGGCAGACTCTCAACCACTGCGTCCCCAGGGAAGCATGAGAGCTAAAGAGTTTTAACATTACTTTCTATTTTCATAAATTTTACATTATAGTCTAAAACTGTGGCATGCTTACCTATTTGTCCATCTATCTCTCCTTCTCCCTCTCTCCGTAGTGTTAAGATGTTCGTCACTATTTGGTAGGTGCCAATTCTTCTGCAACACGCACACTTCATTGTGTAGGAGAAGTGGTAACGTTTGTTCACAGGAGTGTAAGTGAGGAGGTGATGCGCGGGCGGGCTGGGCCACTGCAATGTGGTGAAAGAAGGACAGGCATGGTCCACGGGGGCTGGCCCCTGGACCCTAGGCTCCTGCTTTTATCCAGACATCTGGGGCGCCCTGATTCACTCTTGACCCAGTAAACAAGGAGCCTAGAATACCTCTGTGAGCAGCCCTGGCCAGGAGCCCTTCACATACTTCTCTCCATTTACATCGTGGGCATGGAGTTCTCTCAAAGATCTTCAAAGTTCTCAGTTCTTCTGATTTCTATAGTCTTCACTTTTCTTCATGCCAAGGATGTCACTAACTAAATTAGCTTCTGTATGATTAATATGAACATATAGTGTTGATATATTAAAATAATATTTGTATATCATATTTAACATTTTATTTACATTATATGTACATTTATTTATATAGTATTATTTTATTATAATAAATTAAATTAATAAATATAAATAAGCTGTTAATATGAACATATATTATACCTGCGACTCAGGATTTGCCTCCTGGGTGCTCAGCTCTTCCCACTGAGCCAGACTGTTTGCCTGAAAAAATGAAGACTTCAGGGCAAAGGGAAATGTGAGGGGGAGGTGGGCAGAGAAGACCCAACCTGCAGTCACAGTGAAGAATGAGGTGTGTTCTCAAGACCAGCTTGAAGCGCACATTCTTAGTGAGGGGAGTGGATGCAAACACTGTCGCCCGCCCCGTGCGCCCCGTCTGGAGTGGAGAGGGGAGGAAGCGTCCTCCAGGTATTTCTTCACTGGCTCCTCCCACCTGACCCCCTCTCCTCCCCAGTCTCTGCTGTGACACTTGTTTTTTGACACCTGGAGGTGAACTTAACCCTCCCCCACTGTTCTCCTCCCTCCTGTCTCTCTTTTCTTTCCCTTCATTGAGGCTCTCAGGCCTGCTATCAGGTTGGCTGGGGGCCACAGCCAGTCATAAGCACCTTCCCTGCAGCCAGTGAGCTGGCCTTGCCCATCTTCCTCCTTTTAGAGCTGTGATAACTTGGTACCTGCTGTCACTGGAGACTTTCCCTGCTGTTATTCTCCCCTCGCCAGGTGGTCGGATGTGCAGAAAACTAAAGGCGACTCTGACTTTCCCCGGGTGTGCATGGTAACACCTATTGTAGTTTGCTAAGGCTAGCCACCTAAGCACAGGCTGTGCGTTGTTTTAAGATATAGCCCAAAAATACAATAAGAAAAAAACTCCCCTGATAAGGTTGGCGTGACTAAATATATTCAGAACTTCATTGAGCCTATTCTCATACACTCAATTTACTACGGCTTTAGAGGTTTCTAATTTCTACTCAGATTTGCAAAGATTGGTCACTGGGAAATTTATCAGCTGTCACTGTATTCCAGATGGCAGAGTAAACAGGGACTAAAGGTAGAAACACCTGCAAAATACCTAATATGATCAAAATTGTCCGACTACTTTTAAAATGTTATTGATTAACCATCCAGACAAATGAGAAATGCCAGAGAAAAGTCAAATAGAGACATGTATTCATTCAGCCAAAAAGATGAACGAAGTGAGAGGTGAGGTGAGGAAGCTGGCCGAGTGTGGGCGGTGGGATCAGGCAGCTGTGGCGGCAGCTCTACCACGTCCTTCACGGAGCTGCTCTCTCAGCCCCCCAGACGGGCAGCTTTTCTTGGTAAACTCAGTGTAAGGATATCAGCCGTTCATCAGGCACTTCTTTGGCTTCACACGTGAGCAGGACCCTTGTAGCTGTAAGGTTTACAAATTAGATCCTCTGCAGTGGCTAGTCTGTGTTCTGTGCTCTCCTCAACTGAGGCTGCTTCTGGTGTCTATCACAGAACCTATAACACGTCCTGAGTGTCCAGGCTTACAGCGGTGCTGCTTGAGACTGGGCTGTGACATTTCCGTGTCTGGCATGTAGCAGGCATTGAATGAATATTTATTGGGGACAAGGAGGCTATACTGCACAAGCATCTACTCCTAAGCTGCTTCACACAGCTTGTGACTGCAGCTGAGCTTCAGAGTCCTCACTGCCTGTGGTGGGGGCTAAAGCTCTCACAGCTTGTTTCATCTGCATGTTGCTTTCCTCCTGATAATATGATCCTTTTAGCTTCTCCTCCTAGAGTTTTGCATAGACCAAGTGAGAAAGACCAAAGTTGTTCCAGTCTTGTGTCAGGCTTTTAAAGCTCAACTACACTGAAAGCTCATGAGAGGTACAGTATCACGTGGGGGTGACTTTCAACAAGAGTTGTCACAGTGGCACTAACCTCAACAAGTCTATTCACTTTTTGTATAGAGGTTTTAGTCCAATACTCTGCTCAAAATGTTCAGAAGGCACATTTTGTGATATTTAAGCCCTTTGCTCTTGCTCTAGGGCAAGATTTCTCAACCTGGGGATTAACGACATTCTGAGCTGGATAACTTTTCGCTGTGGGAGATGTCCCGTGAGTTCTGTGATATTGAGCAGCAGCCCTGACCTCTACCCACTAGCATCTCCTCAGGCGTGACAACCCAGGATGTCTCCGGTTACATCCACTAGTCCTCTGGGGATAGGGGATTGAGGAAAAATTCCTCCAGCTGAAAATTTTTTCTCAGTGGCACCAGTAGATTGCAAGCAGAACCAAAACGACAACAACAAAAACAACAACAAATGACTCACCAAGAGTTGCCCAGTGATGGAATTATGACAAACTAAAGAATAGGCTTTCGTTGTGTAGTATCTTCAGGCTATTTTTGGATACTTCTGTGTAGAACTGACTCGAAGTCCTCCATCCCTTAGTGGTACTTGGCCCAAGGCCCCAAGATGCCTTTACCTAAAGTGTGTTTAATGTCACGTTTGTTTAATATATTCCCCCGGATGTGCCCCTCTGTGTGCCTGCATCAACAGCGTGTATCTACTTAGATTATACAATGTGAGAAAATAGAATCCTCATTATTTCAATAGCCTCCAGGGTAACAATGCACAATGAACCTAAACTAATTTTACTGATAATAGTGAGACTTTGCTACCAGAATATGTAGTAAATATTAGGAAACAATCTATTTTACAGTAATAATTCAAAATGAAGTTAAAGAAATTTAATCATCATGACTGTTTACCACCAGAATCAGGTAGTGTAGCATGTTAGGTGGTGCAGCAGGGTGAAGATGACAAGACAAATATCTCTAACGTGTTCCCCACTTACTCATCTCTAATATATGGGGCACCACTCAGGGTGCACACGGATGTGCCACCCACACCTCTGGCACAGAAAACACTCACTTCCCAGATGCTGGAGTGCCATCAACAGGCAACTTCCAGCCAAGATCCCCTCAGGCAGCCTCAACCATGCATGGGACCCTCTCAGGGCTGCCACACCCAATGGTCAAGTGCAGAGGGGCACTTACAACACCTGTGATGGCCACATATGCTTCAGAGCCCCCATGGGCTGAGCCAAGGCTTCCTCGGGGCCGGACACCTGCTCAACTATGCCATCTGGCCAATCCTGCTCCCTCTCTGCCCTGTCACAGAGGTTGACACCAAAGTTGCACTCTGCTTGCCAAAATCCATGTTAACATTCCCTTCCAGAGATACTGACTTGTGACGGGGGGAAAGCAGTGATGAGGGGGAATTGGGAGCTAGACTGCTCCACAGTTGGAAGTAGCAAGGACCCCTCCACGGGCTAGGTGGGGCACCCATAGTGTCTGGAATAGGCGATGGTCCAGGTGTGCAAACTCTCACAGGTGACAGGGTAGTAATTGCTAGTCACCATCAAAACAAGAAGAGGACCTTCCGGGTAGAAAGAAAACAGAAAAAGCTGAACCCCCCACCCAGACCCAGGATTTTGATAAATATATTTTCACATATTGAGGTATGGGGACGTCGTCTGGCTTATACAGGAGTTAACTTGAGTGTTATGCATACTAGAACAGCCTGCGTGTGGCCTATCAAACATACATTGTGCTTCTGCTTTGATTATTAAAGAAAAGAGTGCATTGACCAGAAGTAAAGAATGTCCATGTTAAAAATAAAGATGAAATGCCTCCCTTCCTGGGACGCCAATCCTGAAGCTCCTTCAATAATAAGCCTCATTTCCCAGGTGCCAAGGCCATGCTGACTTGCTGTGTATGAGCTGATCTGTTTTTTGTTTGTTTGTTTGTTTTGTGTTTGCCTTTTTCCCTGAAACCTTAAAGGAATGTATCCCTCACTTTTTTAATGTTCTTTGTTCAGAAAATATATAAAATTGTACTGAAAACTATGCTTACCTGGGACAGTTCTTCAGAGCTATCTGAGGGGTTGTCTTCCAGGCTATAGTCCACAGTTTGGCTCAAATCAGATGCTTGTCTATTCCTATTATAGATTGCTTATTGATTATTTTCATCAACAATTTATTAGTTAAAGTAGCCAGGCTCCAAGTCCCAGACGAGGTTAGTCAGCCACTCACCAGAGGTCTGCTAGCCCGTGGGACGTTAGCGCCGTGAGAGGGACCCTAACTTGGTAGTGGAATTCAGGAGGATGCCCCTGAGCGTTGAAGCCCACACTCTTCTGATCCCTGTGAGCCTGCAGAAATGGCCAACCGTCCCTGTGTAGACCAGGTGCCGCCCCTCCATCCGGTTCTTGCAACAAGAATGAGTGCTTGGTCCCTTCTTACTGCTCAACTTCCACCCTTTCAGCTACCAGCCCTAGGGAGAAATTGGTAACCCCAAAGAACACCCCAAATTGCCTCAGTGCTCATATGAATAGTCGGAGGAAGTAGTTGAAGGAGCAGAAGGAGTGAGATTTCCCCAGAGCTGGAAAAGTGCGGCCAGATGCGTCACCTGTGAGTAACGACCCCAGCTGCCACCATCCCTTTTGCCTTCCAGGTGTAGGGGGTCTGCGGGATCCTTGCTAAGTCTATTTTTTGCCATTCCCGGCCCTTCCCTATCATCACCCCTTCACCTTGAAACATGTTCAAGAAATTTGATTAAAAAGAAAATGTGTTCAGCTACATCCAGTGGAAAACCTGCTATTATGGGTATTAAGAACAAGTAGAACCATTCCCAGGCATTGAACCATGGCTTCACCTAATCGTGCCTAAGAAGGAACCAGTTAAAAGAGTGGTATGCTATGAACAGAAAGAAATCTTTACAGTGACTGGAGAGTTATTCTATTTAGAAAAAGAGAGGGTCTTTTTATCCAACCCCAAGGTTATTCCACACAGAAAAAGATAAAAAAAGACGCTTTTTCCACACCAACAGGTGGATAAAGGAGCCATCAAATTTGTACTCAAAGGAGTTGATATCACGTGTCTACACTTAGCTTCTCGAGGAGCTAAGCTTTGCTTTGCTGCAGCAGATAGGATTGTTGCAATTGAGGCAGAAGGAAAACAGCTTGCTCTGGGTGTTGCAGTCGTGAAGATGTCTGCAGATGATGCTGAGAAAGTCAACACAGCAACTGGCATTGAAACATGTATTATATAAAAGGTGGGCTGTGGCACGTAAAAGCATATAAGTAAGTCTCAGATGGAATGCACTTGGGCTCCACATGGATGTGGTGCAATATCTGTGTTTGTGTGTGTGTGTGACAGCATGACTACAATGCCCCTGGGATTATGCTGAATAAATTCTACACATGCAGAAAAGAGAACCCAACAAACAAACAACTGTTGCCGCCTTGCTCGGAAAGAGTGCAGACCAGCTGTCCCTGTGTCCTCTCCTGGCCATCAGGCTATAACTCTCCCAAAAGAGCTTCATGACCCAGCCAGTGTGCTGGTGGGGCTGCGAGAAGACAAACGGGACTGAATTCTCAGTGTGTCACCTGAGGTGCCCTCATGTGAGCGTCTGGACAGGACCGAGCATGGAAGAGTCAAGTGTAGAGGCACTGAACTGGCTGGAGGGTTTTCCTCTCGACATCCCTGCGGAGTCAGAGCCCCCCTCAGCCCTTCATGTTGGAGAAGGGAGACGATGAGACGCCTCAGCCCCTACACACGGACAGGCAGCTCCCGGCTCCTGCGGACTTCCTAAGCCTCATGCTATGAACTGACTTGTAATAACTTTGTTTTTGTCATTAATGTACTAGATATTTTTAGTAGCATTAATCTGAAAAGGGGTTATTACCACCGATGTCAGTAATGGAATTAGCTGCGCTAGAGATAACCTACAGTTTAACCTAAAGTTTACAACGAAGTTTTCGCCACAAAGTTTTAAGGAATTCAAGACGAAACTAGAATAAGACAAGACACCACAGAAACTGCTTGGTGACTGGGCTTTATATTCACTTTAAAGAAAATTATCTCTGAAAACTTAGAAACGTTTAATTATGCATATTGTTATTAGCATGAAGGTGAGAGATAGAAATGAAATATGAACCTGGATACGCTTATAGCAGTATTATGTGGTTCTGTGGAAAGCTTTCTGCAGTGTTCTCAAATAGCAGTGGAAAACCCCAAAGCAGGAAATGGTGACACCTCAAAGTCATGCTGTTACCTGACAAAAGCAAGCTGCAAGGCAACACACAGTATTTAAGACAAGTAAAAATGAAACTTTATTATCTGTGAGTAAATAAAAGTATATTTGAAAAAAAATTTTTTAAGTTGTCAGAATACATACAAATGAACCATGGATACCTTGATACGTATGAACGAGAAATTGTACTTTTACTCTGAAGTATTCAGGGGTTTTTTTGTGTCTACTTGGAACTCAGGATGAACTTGAACAAGAGTGTACACTGTTTGTATTTAAAAACACGTGCACACACACACAATTTTACATGTGATAACAGAAATGTTTTGTCATACAGCCTAGAGTCAAGTCAAATAGTAAGTTACGTGGAAGAGAATGGGTTTTTTTTTTCATTGATAAGTTTTTTTTGTTGTTGTTGTTTTTATTTTTTTTAAATTTATTTATTTATTTTTGGCTGTGTTGGGTCTTCGTTTCTGTGCGAGGGCTTTCTCTAGTTGTGGCAAGTGGGGGCCACTCTTCAACGCGGTGCGCGGGTCTCTCACTATCGCAGCCTCCCCTGCTGCGGAGCACAGGCTCCAGACGCGCAGGCTCAGTACTTGTGGCTCACGGGCCTAGTTGCTCCGCGGCATGTGGGATCCTCCCAGACCAGGGCTCGAGCCCGTGTCCCCTGCATTAGCAGGCAGATTCTCAACCACTGCGCCACCAGGGAAGCCCGAGAATGGGTTTTTATTTAAGGATTAGAGACAGAACACACTCGAAGAACAAATAATAAAACCCTAACTGCACAGTAGTCACTAGAACATTCCTTGAGCACTCGCTGAGTTTAAGCCAGCTTGGAAATCAGTTATTTGTCTAAACTAAGTGAGAATTTATGCCCGGTTCCTAGAAAGCATATGTTTTAATTAACTTGGCTGCCAGTGTCTCTCCAGGGAAGAAAATATACATTTTATTTTCAAACCTCGTCTGGGCCTGTTCTATCATGGATTGGTCCATTAAAAACAAAACACCCAAATCAATATTTTAAAATACCATTTTTGCTTACCTGAAATCTTCCTCCTTTTTAGAGCTTTTTCTTTTTCTGTCATCTGTTCAACACAGTGTAAAGTAAATACAGTCGAGTCCACAGCAGGGGCCGCTACTCAGGGGGCTCGGGGCTTCGGACATCACTAGGAGTTGAAATGGCAAAGAGCATGTTTGATGCAGAGCCCTAAAAGCATTTTGGTACTGGATAATCTGCATCTACAGAAAGCACATGATAGCCTGATACTGTTTCCTACATCTGCCACAATTTAAAATAATTTTCTAATGTTTTATTTTCTGTAACCTGAGATTGGGAATGTTGGGGAGAGGGTATAAATATAACTATTTATGTAACTCATTCTAAATAGAGTATAATTAGAAAGTATAATTAGACTTGAGTCTAATTCCCCTTCATATCCTAGTTTCTGTGGCTCTCAGTAGATAAGGCTCAGGTTCCAGTCCCAGCTCATTTCTACAGACTGGACAGTAGGTGGCACCATCAGCCAGTTTAAAACACAGTTCACTGGTTTGGTTTGTTGTTAACCAGTTTACCGCACTTGAGCAGGAACCTAAATAGTTTTGTGCATAAGTGCATTAAGTCCTGGCCATTGTCACGGGAGAATAATCCTAGAAGAGCACAAAGCCATTTAAATAGATCTGTATGAAGTATTTACAAATAACCACAGGAAGAGACTTTGCCTCTCTGTAGATCGAGATTATCCAATAATTAAATGCGTTTAGGGTTTGTGTCATAAATACTCGTTGCCACTTTAATTTCTGGTAATGAGAAAAGTCTGCCTGTGACCATCCCTAAACTAGTTTGTCCTTTGACCCTGGCCAGACACATAGACTTTATATATTTAGGTTTTCTTGTCTGGGGGAACAAAAAAACTTGACCTAGCTGCTCACAAGTGGAAAACAAAGTATTAGACCTTAAAATGTTCCAGTAGAGTGCAGATCAAACACTCCCAATTCTAGACACTTCATAGGATGTTTTTAAACCTTTTCAGCCACCACTCGCTCTTGACTCAGAAAGCTTACTTTACTTGGTACTGTTCACAACGGAAATGTGTTGAAATCACTGCAGCTATGTTCTACTCCAGTGCACAAGGATCTCTACAGACTAGGAACAGTGCTAAAATATTCTGAAAGGGTAAATCCAGGGCATTTAATTTTATTTGAATAAAAACCTGTGCACAAACACATTTTATACATGACTTCAGGGAGGCCACAGGCTCCCTGGGCTCCCTAAGCCCCTCAGATTAAGATCTCCTGACCTGGGAGTGAAAGAAAACAAACGCACCCCTACCACCTTCCCCATTCAGACCTCTGGTCCCACCCCAGCCACACCCGTGGGAAGGCAGGTCGACACTCAGCACACATACTGTCCCAGCTGCAAGGCGGTCAGACGTGTTATATGAAGCAGATCCGCCACAGAGCACCTCTGCTTCCTACATCCTCCTGGCCCAGAAGGAGATTTAGAAAAAGCATAGAGGAGAACATCAACTCAGCAGAGCAGTCTCGAAGCACAAGGGAGCGCAGAAACAGGAAGCACAAATAAGCCCAGGGAATGACTGACTTCTGACGTTTTTGTTGATAACAGATCTGAGTGAAGTTTTCCTGCTCCCTGCTGATGGCATCTCTGTATCTGCAGGCACTTTCTCTTTGCCTCGCAGTGAAATGCAACTGCTTGTCAGAAGGCCGATCTCTTCTGTCATCCATAGGTCGCCTTCTCGCGGCTGTCACCCCTGTAACCCTGGACTGTATGCTGATTGTTCCATTGGTTGTTAACACTTCTATAAATGGAGATCTAACTGCCAAGTGTTCAAAATCCCAGTGGTCTGTCAGGTCCCACAACGAATTCACTCCCCAGAGTCATGTCTGAAGTAGGTAAAAATGCCACAAACTCAGGATTGAAGATATTACTGTGGGAACATGAAACAAATTTAGAACCTTAGAAAGTCTAAATGTAAAGGTATTTGTTTTCCTTTAAAGTCTGATAAGAAAATGACCCTCTTGCTTATCTTGTCTAAAGAATAAAGATGGACAGGTACTTACTGAAGATAAGCTACATATTTGAGATTGAAGAATGGAATTAAAAGAGAATTGTCTCATGCAGAATAACTACTCGGGTTTGAGAATTTGAGAGGAAAAAGAAATGGATTCAAGAAAAGATCTTATTATTAGAGCTGAGACCATATGCGATTTAGTCAAATTTCTTTTTCTGAAGGCCAGATCGCCTTGTACAGACTTGTACAGACACAAGGCTGCAACTTTCTTCTCTACTGATCTACAGAGGGGTCCACAGCCACCACTCCAGACCACCGCATTGTGCAGCACTCAAGATGCGCAGGACTCTCTCCTATGTATCCCTGGGGAGCGACTCCCAAATGGTCCATCCACTGGGCCGAGCTCTACATGCTTTTAAACACCCTTTAAACCTCTGAAGAGAGCTCTCCTCTCTTCCACATGAAATATCCCCTCACATCTCCTCACTGTTAACATGGCTGCTGGTTTTACAATCAGGCTTAAGATATGGTCTCCTGACTAATATTTCTTATTATAATAAAGGCAACGGTTTTATACAATATCTTACTGGCATTATTAATATGTCAGATGCAGAGAAAGAATTCAAGTATTAAGGCAAATAATTGTCCTCCTAGCCTTATGAATTATCTAAGTATTGTCTCAACTGATAATGAATGTACAGAGTCTTTTCATAGGGAAAAATGGGGAAAAAGGTAAGAAAATTAGATCAAGCTTAACTCATAAAATTAGCAACGGTAGATGTTCTTTGAAAGGAAGAACACAAAGGATTATGAATCAGAAAACTGCTTCCAAAGTGAAAGAAAAGAAGCAAAAGCCACCAGAAAATTCTCATGAGTAGACATTTTAGGGAAGCCGGATAATCTTTCTGGAAAAACAAATTGGACTTTCATTCAGTTGGTAGAAATCGTGCTATAACTTTTAATCTTTAGAGATTTAAAAAGAATTTAATGTCCACATTTAAGAGAAGTTGATAATATATGTGTAGAAGGTTCAAGAACCTATAAATATTAAATACTTTATGTTGTATTCTGTCACCCGCCCTTGCCCAGGACCCCTGTCTTCAAAGTTAGCCACTGTGGTTGATTTTCCAGGTATCATTCCAGAGTGTCTTTTTATGGGTATACAAGAAAATGTGAATATATATTTTCCTTCACTCCACATTTTAATACATAAGTAGTTGTATAATGTTTCATTACATCTTCCTTATATTCAGTTGAAAAATATCTGGGGAAAAAACTTCTATCAGGACGTTGTTTCCTACAAAGCAGTCCACTGAGTGGATGATGTACTATAATGCATGTTGCCAGTCCATATTGGGATAAACACTAATATTCAACCATCTTTTGACATTACAAACAATGCTGCAACGCATAACTTTGGCTTATGTTATTCTACTGCTAAAATCTGTATAGGATAGTTTCTAAAGGATTTGTAGCCTAAAGTATTTCTAACTGAAATAACATTTGATAAGATGTTACCAGTAAGATAGCAGGTACTGAGTTTTTCTGAGGAACCTAGAAGTGGTCATTTCTCTTTATTTTATTATAAATTCAACCTCTCCTCTACCAGATTTTTCCCCGATCTGTGTTTGAAAACATTTTCCAACCTCTTCTACCCTTGTGACTTCTCTATAATCTGTTCCTCTTCTTAGCAGTGTCATTCATTCTCATGCCCACCACAGCCTGACATGGTCTCTAACTGCTGTCTGCTCGTCTCTCTTTGTCCATCATTGCTCAACCCACTCCACTGGAGAAACACTCAACATGGCCAGACATCTTGTTGAGTATGAAAAAATGGATCATGGATGATTCTGACTCACTGAGCCTGGATGAGAGGAGACATCCAGAGGGGAGTTTAAAGTAGCTGGGGAAGGTTTCATCCATGGTCATCATTCAGGGGAAGATGCTACTGAGACTTTACATAAGAGCAGGAGAAGACAGATTTAGATGCAAGTACTTTCAGTGGCCCAGAAATTACAGGTGAACTGAGAGGAAGGGACTCCAAGGGAAGAGCAAGGGAGAGAACACAGTGAGTTGGGAGGTCCAGGGGGCGATAATTTGAGGGGCAGGGCATCCAAAAGGAAGGAGCTACCCAGAGAGAGAACTCCATCACTGCCTGATTATCCCTCTGAGTCTCTGTCGAGTACTAATCTGAGCACACACAGGTGAAATTTCACAAGGCTGGGAAGGAACAGTTTCTGCAGAAAGAACAATTACTGGAGAACTGTACATTAAATAATTTCCAAAGTTCATGTATGGCTGAGAATCCTCACCAGCCAGAGTGAAGAAACCTCCTTGAATACATGGGGCATTCAATTAAGACACCAGAAATTGTGCATATTAGAAGTGGAACTAATCACAAGCCCTAGAGTAAAGGATACTCTAGGATACTCTAGAACTGCACTAACAAACCTTAAAAATGAGACTTCAAAGGGTCTAAGTGATATGCAAGTAATCGTTTCCTACCAGAAAAAAAAATTTAAATTAACACTTTAAAAAACATAGAAAAAAGCCCCACTTCTATCACCCAGGAAACTCCAAGGGATTTAGGGGCATTGTGTGAGACCCCAGGTCAGATACACACACACACACACACACACACACACACACACACACACACATATATATACTGCAACTACATTAGAATGTTCAAGAAATTGACTACTTTCTGGAAAAATATGAATTCTCAAGAGCAATATTTAAAACAACTAAAACAAAAGAAAAATAAGCTAGAAAGCACATAAAATAAAGTTTTTCAACAATTACTTCTGAAAATCTTGTATGGGTTATACAAGTAAAAAAAAAACAGCTGACTACAAAAGTAACAAATAGTTTCAGAGAATCAAGAATAGAAGAATAGAGGAAATCTGTATTTTGTGAAAATAATTTAACCCTGATATCAGACATAAATGGTGTAAAACAAAACCACACACCAATTTTATGTGTTGGTGGGAATGTACATTGATACAGGCACTATGAAAAACAATATGGCCATTCCTTAAAAATCTAAAAATAGAACTATCATATGACCCAGAAATCCCACTACTGGGCGTGTACCCTGGGAAAACCATAATTCAAAAAGACACATGCACCCCAATGCTCATTGCAGCACTATTTACTATAGAAAGGGCATGGAAGCAACCTAAGTCTCCATCAACAGATGGATGGATAAAGAAGATGTAGTACATATATAAATGAATATTATTCAGCCAGTAAAAGGAATGAAATTGGCTCATTTGTGGAGACGTGGATGTACCTGTCATACAGACAGTGAAGTAAGTTAGAAAGAGAAAAACAAATATCATATATTAATGGATATATGTGGAATCTATAAAAATGGTACAGATGAACCTATTTCCAAAGCAGAAGTAGAGACACAGACATAGAGAACAGATGTATGGACACCAAGGGGGGAAAAGGGAGGTGGGATGAATTGGGAGATTGGGATTGACATATATACACTACTATGTATAAAATAGATAACTAATGAGAACCTGCTGTATAGCACAGGGAACTCTACTCAATGCACTGTGGAGACCTAAATGAAAAGGAAATCCAAAAAAGAGGGGATATATGCATACATATAGCTGATTCACTTTGCAGTACAGCAGAAACTAACACAACATTGTAAAGCAACTATACCCCAATTTTTAAAATCCTATCTTATTAAAATACTAATTAATATATGAATTGTTGAATGCTAAAGGACATTTTCAGAAATTATGAGATTTCCCAATAGTTAATGAAACGGCACTGAAAATCCTTAAAAATATAACAGTTCAATGGACAAGAATCATAAAGTGCACAGAACAGCTGACTTTCTACTTTTAAGATATAGAAAACAGGGCTTCCCTGGTGGCGCAGTAGTTGAGAGTCCGCCTGCCGATGCAGGGGACACGGGTTCGTGCCCCGGTCTGGGAAGATCCCACATGCCGCGGAGCGGCTGGGCCCGTGAGCCATGGCCGCTGAGCCTGCGCGTCCGGAGCCTGTGCTCCGCAACGGGAGAGGCCACGACAGTGAGAGGCCCGCGTATCGCAAAAAAAAAAAAAAAAAAAAGATATAGAAAACATATGTATAAATCTCTTTCATAAAAAAGCAACTAAAATTTAAAATAAACGTATTTTAAAGGAATATAGAGAATGAATAAGTAGAAAAAAATCAAATTTACAAAATACCATTTAAAAAGACCAAAAACAAAAAAGAGAAAATACCATGATTCTGTAGAGCACCAAATATTACAGAGAGATCTACCTTTCTCGATTTTAATTCTAATAAACTTCCAATCAAAATCCTAGTATGTTGTTAAGAAAGTGATTAAGGTTTAGTTGAAAGTCAAGCTAGAATTTTTTTTGAAGAGAATGAGTGAAATGTGCCTTACTAATTATATATAAAGCTAAATTAAGAGTGTGGTTCTAATACAGAAAATGGTAAACTACTGTCGACTTTTAAAAAATGCACAACGTGAGAGTTGCAAGTTAAGATTTATTTGGGACAAAATGAGGAGTATAGCCCAGGAGACTGCATTTCAGAGAGCTCTGAGAAACTACTCCAAAGAGGCAGGGGGGAAGATCAGTATATATGTGATTTTGGTGAATGGGGAGTATATGCAATCGAGAGCATATATTTTTTTGCAGAATGTTTCTGTTAGTCTCGTGAAGGTTGCTGCTAGTCTTGAGAGCAGACCTCACCATGAAAGATCTTAGTGTTTTTCTAGATATGAGGGGATACAAGAATTGGGCTCATAAAATCTTCTCCTGAAAGTATGTAACTCTCTGAAGAGTTGTCCTGCCAGTTTCCCCCGAGCACAGAGTGCCTCATTTCTGCTCTCCACCCGGAACTCCTTTCAGGGAGTGTTGAAGGTCAGCGGCTGCAGCAGCTGCACCAGCACATGATTTAATCCTTGAGGAGGTAGATGACAAGTGCCAATTCGTAGCTGAGACTAGCGTTACCCTAAATGTAGATTCTAGGATGAGAGCCTATATGATAAAGGTATTACAGTCAATAGAAGCCATTATGGAGCATACAATAAGTGGTGATGAAAAACTGGGTAGTTAGTTTTCTTTAAAAAGTATTTACATCTTCACTCAAAACATAAAAAATAAATTTGATATACATTCAAACAGAGTTTTATTTAAAAAAATATATAGATGTATATGGCTTCTAGATGGGAAAATCTCAAACGTATAAAGGATAAAGAAAAATTACATAAAAATGGGAAACTTCAAGAGGTTAATATTTGTATAAGTTAATATTTTTAACTATTTTTTCAAAATAAACTATTAGTTTTAAAATATTAAAACATTAATGCAAATTGATTTAAACAGAAAGAATAAAGCAGATCTAAAACACACACACGAATGATGTGCACAGAAAATTCCTTTGATTAAATAAAAATACCAACATAAAACGTTGATCTCACAAGTGAAAAATAATACAATCTTTTCTACCTTTAGGAAAACTTTCAAAACATGGCACAATTAAATCAAAAGTGGTGAACAGCCACATACGTAAATTGGTACATTTCTAGAAAGCAGTTTTTAAAGAGGTGATAATAAACCTCTTGTAATTCCATCCTTAGAATTCTACTACTAACGGGGGAAAAATGATATGGCAACGTGTTTGTACATAGAAAAGGTATTCAAATAGTTTACTTTTAAGAGGGAAAAATTGTGAAGAGCCCTAAATCTAGACTCTAACTAGCAAGGAAATGGTTAAACTATATTGCGCAGGTTCCTGACATAACATTATTCAGGCATTATCATAATGTCTATGAAGATACTTAAATACAGGTCAATAAATGTATCACAGCAGCTACTATTTACATTATGTGTTACATATGTTGAACCCTTAACTTTGGGAATCTAATTTAAATCCTTAGAGCAGGCCTGGAAGATGGGTTGTGTCATCTGCAAATCAGATGCCCCATCTTGCATTCTTTCAATGCATTGCTCGAAAAATTATATATTACATTACATTATATATATATGGAGAGAGGGGGAAATCAACAATATTTACATGTGAGTTTATGAGGAGTGTAAATATATAAAACTCTTACTAGCTCTTTCTTTGCGATAGAGATGTGCATAATTCTTATTTTCTTGGTACTTTATAAATTTTGACCACACATTACTCGCATAATCAGGGTAAAAACCAATTTAAAAATGCTGAAGCATCCAAAATATAGATGAAAATTTCTGGGATATTATTTTTAATTAGGTAAAGATTTATTGATATTTCTTGAAGTGCATTTAGTTTAGAGTTGTTTAATCAATGTAAGTTGAAGACGTTGTTAAGACAGTGTGGGGCCCCACCACAAGAAAAGTTGAAAAACTGGCTTTAACCATCTCAGATAGTCAGAGTCATTATTTTTCTAAATCTAAAGTTAGACAGCACAGACTATGGTGCCTATGGAAATACTAACCCTGCTTTATGGATTTTCATATTTCAAAATGTTGTTCTCCACACCTATTGAAGCTCATACTACATTAGCCTTATATTATAATATTCTATATTTAACTATACAAAAGTCTAAAGATTTTTGGTTGCATAATCTGAGAACTGAATTCATTAAGAGAAAATGACTCAACGGAACATGGAAGCCAAGGTAAGTTTTAAACCTTAGTACTCCTATTTTCCATAATGTGTTACATTAATTATTTAAAAATAATTGTTTAAATCCCGTTTCTTCAATTCCTTCAACCTGCAGTTCGTGATCCTTAGGGAGCCCCAGATTAAAGGTCATATATGCTCCTTCATAGCCATCTTGGAGAAAGATATTAATACATTGTCAGAGTTGCAATAAGTGTTGCTCTAACATGCCTGACATACAGGGAACAATTTGAACATATTCTGAATCTCACTTGTGTTCACATGTAATTTTGTCCAGAGAAACAGTTGGTGAATGAATGCACAGCTGCACCCAGAGGAGCCTAGGCAGGTGGAAAAACACAAAACACACACTTGCACACACCTCAAACAGCTACCCCACTCACATCACACGTTACAGCTTTTTATGGGATTTCAAATCACCCATCTCTCACTGATTCACAATCACCCACAAGCTGCAACCCTTCTGCCACCCAGATTAACCAGCAAACTGCAGGCCCTTTTCAAGTTAAAGTGCCATATTTGTTGTGGGTGAATATTTAACCATTTAGCACATATAATTACACTACCATTTTTGTTAGGGTTTGTCTTAGTTTGGGCTGCTGTAACAAATATACCACAGACTGTGCGGTTTTGACACAAAGATTTGTTTCTCACAGTTCTGGAGGCTGGGAGTCCAAGATCAAGGTGGCAGCACTTGTCTGGTGAGAGCTGTTTCCTGGAGAGGTATTCTCTGGGTGAAAAGCAGAGAAAGCAAGCTCTCGGGTGTCTTTTTATAAGGGCATTAATCCCATTGATGACAGCTCCACTCTCCTGACTCAATTACTTCCTGAACTAACATCACATAACTTCCAAATAACATCACATTGGGAATTGGTCTTCAAAATAGTAATTTTCAGGGGACAGAAATATTCAGTCCCTAGCAGGCCCTTATTTTTTAATGTACCAATGACAGTTTTTGAGTATTGGGCCCTAAACCCATTTCCCCACAAGCCCTGTGGTTTTGGTTTTTTTTGTTGTTGTTTTTCATTTTACAATAGATTTTTTTCAGCTTTATTGTGGTATAATCAAGAAACCTTCATACTCTTTTCCAGAGTGGCTGCACAAATTTACATCCCACCTACAAGTGCACGAGGATTTCTTTTCTCCACATCTTAGCTAACACTCATTCTTTTGTGCTTTTTTTTTTTTTTTGTAGTACGCAGGCCTCTCACTGTTGTGGCCTCTCCTGTTGCGGAGCACAGGTTCGGACGCGCAGGCTCAGCGGCCATGGCTCATGGGCCCAGCTGCTCTGCGGCATGTGGGATCTTCCCGGACGGGGACACGAACCCGTCTCCCCTGCATCGGCAGGCGGACTCTCAACCACTACGCCACTAGGGAAGCCCTCTTTTGTGCTTTTGAGGGCAGCCATCCTAACGGGTGTGAGGTGATATCTCACTGTGGCTTTGATTTTTATTTCCCTGGTGATTACTGATGTTGAACATCTTTTCATGTATTGTTGCCCATTTGCATGTCTTCTTTGGAAAAATATCTATCCAGTTCTTCTGCTCATTTTTAAACTAAATTGTTTTTGTTATTGTTGTTTTGCTATTGACTTGTGTGGGTTTTTATACAATAGGCATATTAACCCCTTATTAGATATTTGCAAATACTTTCTCCCATTACATAGTGTGCCTTTTCACTTTGTTGATGGTTTCCCTTGCAGTGTAGAAACCTTTTAATTATATGTACTCCCACCTGTTTATTTTGGCTTTTGTTTTCTTTGTTTTTGGTGTCAAATCCAAAAAAAAAAAAAATTGCAAAGACCGGTGTGAAGGAGCCAGTCCCCTATATATTCTTGTAGGAGTTTTATGGTTCCAGGTGTTAAATGTTTCTTTAATGCACTTTCAGTTGATTTTTATAAGTGGGACAACATGCACATCCAGTTTTATACATTTGCATGTGGCTGCCAGTTTTTCAAACACAATTTATTGAAGAGACTATCCTTTCTACATTGAGTATTCTTGGCCTTTTTGTCAGACATTAGTTGCCTGTACATGCAGGGATTTATTTTAGAGCTCTCCATTCTGTTCCTTTGGTCTGTGTGTCTATGTTGATGCAAGTATTATACTGTTTTGATGACTATAGCTTTGCATTGTAATTTGAAAGCAAGAAGTGTGATTCCTCCAACTTTGTTCTTCTTTCTCAGGATTACTTTAGGTATTCAGAGTTCTCTGTAGTTCCACACAAATCTTAAGATTGTTTTTTCTATTTTTGTGAATAATGTCATTGGAAATTTGATACATTACATTAATTATTTTTATTTCATTAAATCTGTGTGTAGATTGCCTTGGGGAGAATGGAAATTTTGCCAACATTAATTCTTCCAATGTATGAACATGGAATATCTTTCCAGTTATTTGGTAAACACTTGTACCTAAATCTTTGTCAGCATCTCTGATTATTATCTTTATATGAATTCCCAGAAGTAAAATTACTAGCTCAAACACCATAAATATTTTACAATTTTTAATGCATATTACCAAATGATGCTCCAGAAAAAAGTAGTACCATCTACATTTTTCCAATCCAGCATCTAAGAGTGCTGGTCTCTCTGCATCCTCACCACGTTTACATTTGCATTTTTTTCTGACACCTTGCTAGTTAGATATACCAAAAAAAAAAAAAGTTACTTTCATATCTCGATCAAGTGTTTATGGAGATTCTGACTAATGAAAATTCTAAGAGAAATTCTAAGGAGGATAATTTTACGTGTTTAGATATAATTATTGTAGCTGTTTCTTCCCTACAAAATTATTTTGAGGATTGAATACAGGAGTGTGTCTGTCTTTATTTTCCTCCTGGGGTTTGAAGACTCTGCCTGTCACCCTGTTGCTCCCACTTTGTACTTTACTATTGTTCTGCCACTACCCTGCCCTGTCGCCTCCCCTACCCAGAGACAATGTTAGTAACGGAGTTCCACCAGCAATTTGCCAGTGAGCTTAATGAAAAGCACCCACAGGCTGATGATTTTCAGCTGGGTCCTGAGCTATGATTGAATGTGATTTGTCTGGAAAAACTCTCATAAAACTCGAACTCTGTTAGGGAGGGGGTGGGTGATGAGAGAAAACATTGAAACCTGTGGGGGCGGGGGGCAGAGACAACCATTTGGCTCCCAACACCCTGGCCCACTTCTCTCTTAGAGCAACTGAACATTCGATATTTAACTAAGTGCAGGGCTGCCCGAGACTACAGACGTTCCCGGCCTCCTGTGCAGCTGGGTTGTTTGTGAGACTAAGCTCTCCCTCCAAGATGGAAGGAAAGAAATTTGTGCAACTTCTAGGATATTTCCTACATAGGACAGGCAGGCCTTACTTTCTCCTTCTCCCTCTGTCCTACTTCACACTGAAACTGTAGCTCCATCCTGCCCCACGTCCACCCCGGAGGAGGCCAACTCCCCTAGGATGACAGAGCAACAGGGATGACAGAGAAGCTTCCTGAAGTAGCCTTGCGAGAGCAGCACAGGACTGCCTGCCTCCAGATCAGAATGTGAGAGAGATGCAAACTTCTATTTGGGTTAATTACGTGCAGGGAGGGCGGGGGTCGGTGTGTTGCAGCAACTGAACTCTAACCAATACAGGAATCGTGGAAGGGGCTCCTCTCTGCACTTGCCATGGGTCAGGCTGCTCCAAGGACTACAGCTGTCTGATACTTTCATCTCTCTGTTTCATGGGGGGGGGGGAAGCCAAGCTCAGCAACAATCCAGTATCCTTTCCCGGTGCTTCTCTGGAAATCTAATGGGTGAAGATGGATGCTCCCAACAAAAGGAATCTGGAGCTAATATTTTTTGGGGATACGGTCTTGTTCTTTCCACCACAGCATGAACCCTGGCTCTTTCCTAAACACATAGCTTGTTTTGAAATGTGCTGTGCTGTTTCCCTGATGATACGTGCAGATTCTAAGTAAATAACTCAGGACACAGACCATCTTACGTCTGTTGTCACTTGAATGTTGCTGGAAAGATGAGTTTAGAACTAACTCCTCTGCTAAACCAATACATTTAAAAGCTTAATTTGGAAAAACAAAAGTTTCCAATTGCGTCATCCACCCACAAAGCGGAACTCAACTCAAGCGTTGTCCTGAGCTCCCCATTCAAGTGCAGGTGTATGGGAATTCCCAGGTGTCTTGTCTTGTCCATGTAACTTCTCATGTACTCTCCAGCCTTATGGACCCACAATTTTATGTTGAAAAGACAGCCTAATATATAATAAAATATTAAAGTTATTGAGAACATTATAACAAGTTCCATAGTTCATTTGTTCTTTATTTGTTCATGCTTAATTATGTACAGAGTGTCTTTTCTTTCGGGACTGGTTTAAAATATAGTTGATTAATAGGGAATATGAGGTAAGGTAAGGTCAACGGATCACTAGACGACTGTCTCTAAAAAGATGGTTGGTTACTTGCAGCTCCCAAGTGGAGGGGGCAGGCCGCACATTGGTCAGCAGGCAGAGGGAGGGAGGGGAATTCGTGACAAGTGCTATTTCTGTGATTCCCCAGGAAGGAACAGGGAGGATGGCGAGTAGATTCAGGACTGAGTAGGCTGTAGGATGTCAGGGGCTGTCCCTGGTGTCTGGGTGTTGAGGGAAGGGAGACAGTGGCCCCCAGTGTGAGAACCACAGAGGAGGTGGATGGTGAGGGCTCTGGATGGATCGGTTTGTATTTCAAAAGCAGGCCTGGGAGCAGTTCTGAATCCAGGGAGGCTGGAGAGTAGGGACCCAGGGGCCGAGGCAAGGGGACCCGGGCTTGGCACTGGCTTGTCTAGAACAAGGCGAGCCCAGCATGTTCATGTGAGGAGATGTTAAAGCGTCAGGTTTACAGAACATAGACACTTGGTCCACACTAGGGAGCAGCTTAAACGTCCCGTCCTCAGAGACACGTCCCCTGCCTGTGCATCTGCAGTGTCAGCCTCCCCCGCCCATGTGTCCCAGTCATCACCCACCTCATTGCTGCGCAGCACCCAGGGCCGGCCCTGTCAGCACCCACTGCGGCTGCCTCACCCGGAGGAACTCTCCTCACGGGGTCCCAGGCCTATGAGCTCCTCTGCCACCGCTGTCCCCTTTCCCTGCCACCCCAGCCCCTCCCCCGCCCTGCTCTCCTGCTTCCCCTGAGGCCTGCTCTTCCCTGCACAGCGCCAACCCTTCTACACGCTGTTCTGCTTACTGTCTGTCCCCGTCCGCAGCGTCAGCTCCATGGGAGCAGCAGCAGGGTTGTTTCTTTTTAAATTGTTCTTGTTTTTGTATATTTTATTCTCTGCGAGGCCTACAGCCCAGATCAGTGTGGAGCCCGAGGTAGAGACTCCATAAGCACTGAATGAGCGGCTGGTATCATAGCCCGGAACGCGCCTTTTTGTGATTTCCTTGTTGAGAGAGTCTGTCTTCTCGGGACTGCGAATCCCTTCCCCCAGCACAGGCCTGGCACATAGCAGATGTTGGATCAGCATTTTGACGAATGAATATGCCACTCACTGTGCCTAACACAAGGACTCAACAATGATAAACATTGCTGCTGCCCTCAGGGGACAGTTAAAATCAAGACAACAGCCCCAAAGGAGTTGCTTAGTAAGAACAATGTCATCAAACTGCGACTTAAATGCAGTTTCGGCTCCTCCAGAAATGGAACCGTAATCCAGAGGGTCAGGAATCCTGTGATCAGCACTAGCTAAGCCATCTGCCTGGGAGACCGCTGCCATCCGCTAATGCAAAGAAACCTTGCAATAACCCACACGAAGCTTTGCCCAGAACAGCTTCCTTGTTTCAGCTCCCTTCTGCCTATAAGCGTCTTTCATTTTGTGCAACTCCTCAGAGCTTCTTTCTATCTGCTAAATTGGATCCTGCCTGATTCATAAATCTTCAAATAAAGCCAGTGATTTTAAAATTTTACTCAGTAGAATTTTATTTTACTTTTTTTTTTTAATGGAACTTATAGTTGATTTTCAGGTTATATTTTGCTTCAAGGGATTGTCCTAGAAATAGTCGGGTTTATTACTGCTACATAACAAACTATTACAAAACTTAGTGGTTTGAAATATAATTTATTATTATCACTGCTAGTTCTGTGGGCTGTCTGTGTTTAATTGCATGCTTCTTGCTTAGAGCTCCTCGTGGTGCTGCAGTTGGAGGGCAGATGAGGCGGTGTCACAGAGAGGCTCCAGCAGACCCCTCACAGGGCTGGCTGGGGGTCACCTGTGCTGGGGGCCAGAGTGTGCACGTGACCTCCGCACGTGGCTTGGTTTCCTCGCAGCAGAGCCTGTGTTTCCATGGACCACATTGTATGAGCAGCAGTCTGATTAAAGAAAGGGTCAGTGGTCAGATCTCTTATAAGGCCGGTTAAGGACTGGCCCAAAGTCACCTCTGCAGCTCTCTACGGGTCAAAGCATTCACAGGTCAGATGTAGGAGTTTGGAGAAACAGACCGCTTGTCTCCTCGAGGTGGGGTGCCTTGTTTTGTATAAGGAAGGAAGGAATTGAAGGTGGCTGCCTTTTTAGATAAACCACCACGAAGATTCTGTGATGAATGCTACAACTGAGCAACAGATGTCAGGGCCCAATACAGTCTCGCTGCTCTCTCGGAGTCCAGAAGGTGAAGCACATGAAAAAATATAATTCCAGAACCTTCCATGAAGGAGGAAATTGTGTGGGAGTTGTCCTCAATATAAACAATTAGAAACTGCAAAACACATAGAACAACTTTTTTTGGTCATTGGACAATAGCAAGCAAAGGAGAATGACGCTGGTAGGGACCAACCAGGGACAAGATTGCTGCTTCCTTGGCCTGTATTCCTAAGGGCCTTGCGAGTCTAAGCAGGATCTGAGCTTTGTCTAATACACTAGAGCATCTCTGTGACGTTCAGAGTGAGGGGACGGGTGGGTAGGAGTTAGCACAATCAGGGCTCAGGTTTGCAGCGTTCATAATCTGAGAGCACAGAAAGATAGGAGGCTCCTAGCAGCCCCAGAAGATGCCCACAGGTTTCTATCCACACACGAGGACCATTTACTCGTCACATGTGGTTTGGGTCCTTGGATGAGCCCCAGGCCCTAACAGCTAGTGCGGTCTCATTTGCTGAATGAAGTTGCAGAAACTCTCTTGAGATGCAGGATGTGAGGAATGGGTGGGGCTTGGATGGACTCAGGTTGGAGGAAACAGCTTTTTAAGTTTTACAGAGGGAAATGAGGTCTTTCGGGTTGGAAATCCTGCTACCACAGCCCAGCCTCCATCAAGTGGAAGGTATTGGTCACAGGTGTACTGAACACGGCATTTCTTACATCAATGGGAGGAGAGATTGGGAGGAGGTGAAATGCCCCTGAGACGCTTGGACCTGACACCCACCCATGTGACCTCAGCTCTGGGAAGTAGCAGCATAGCATATCTAGGGCTGTCCCCAAATCAGGACAGCAGCGGCTTTCCCTGGGTTTAGTTTTGCATCTTTACAATAACCATGAGAAATTTCCAGAAGAACAAGATACGAAGACCTTGAGCAGATTGTCCTTCTGAACACTTCATTCTCAATCAAGGGCAATTCTCTATGACCCGCAGCTATCCCCGCTATACTTTCAGTGCTCCCTCACCCAGCACATGGCACACATTCACTGAGGCCCTACTGTGTGCTGACCTGGTCCAGACACCAGACGACAGCAGTGGGTGAAACAGGTGGAGGGAGATCCCAATTCACATGCAGGTGACAGACTCATGGGGAAAACAGATTAAAAAATAGAGGTACACAATATCAGGAGGTGATATGTACCATAAAGAAAAGGAAAGTAAACCTTTGAATGTATCTGAAGAAGTTTAGGGAGCAAACATGTAGAGTACACAGTGTTCTAGGCTGTGAGAATAGCAAATGCAAAGGCCCTGAAGTCACCATGGGCTGCATGTTTGAGAGACTTAGCTTTTAGCTGGAATACTTGTCTTGTGCTCAGTCTGTTTTGCTTTTATTTGTAAGCCTTGGTTTCATTTTCCTAGCTCATGAGCTTGAGTTTGATCACACCAACAGGTAAATTCAATTCCAGTGATCAGCAAATTCTACTCCAGAGTTTCAAAATGGAAACATGTGAACTTGGGCCCAGCACTCTGTTAGCAGCTAGCAGGCTGTGGACTGAACCCCCATGATGACTGCAGTTAACAAACTTCCCCAGTGTCCTCAGGCCCCTTCCGCTCCACTTTCTCGCCATCTCATCTGGGTCAAAGCTCTGAACCTGCCCCTCTGCCACACCCTCGTTTTCTATGCGTAGCTCACCTGTCATCCCCGCCCGAAATTCCCACAGGCTTCTCAAAGTCCTAGGTCCCAAACTGAGTTCATCCCTTGTCTCCTCTTGTGGAATCACTATCAGTGAGGGAACCCCTTGATGGCCCCACCCTCAAGCTCTAAGACACGACCTCTTCCCCCTCCCCCACTCCCTTGCATCCCACCCCATGATCCCATTGATGCAGGACTCCCTGTCATTTTCTCCTTCCACCTTTCTATCTTGAGCTGCCCACCACCCTCTCACTCGTCAATAGATCCCTTTGAAATGAGCACAATTACACATGGAATCACTGATGACACACAGGAAGGTGTTGCTGGGAATTACAGACAGTATCCCATAGCAGAGGACAGACAAGGGCTCCCTAAGAAGGCAGAACACAGGGCATCATGGTGTCAAGACAGCCATAAAGGGAGTGAGGCAGGCATCACACTGTAGCCTTTCCCCACTGATCCCCCACTGTTTCATGTTTCCAAATTTTGCACATCCTCAGTGGGCCAGGCCTCCTTGTCTGTGTTAGGGGGATGGCATGCATTAGTGTATCTATCCACTCATTTATTTATCTTGTACTTGGGTCCTGCTCAATGCCAGTCTTTGGCTAGATGAGAACTCATTCTTGAAGAGCCTCTTCAGATGTCACCTTCTCCACGAAGCCCTTCTTGATCTACACACCTTCTCCTGCTTGCCTCTGGCCTCATCTGGGACCCCACGACCCCCAGTGTTGTGATCATTCTTTGAGAAACTCTCCAGCCTGTGAGCTCTGTGAACACGCTGGGCCAGAGAGAGAAACATCTTGAAAAACTGTGATGACTAAGTAACTGAATAGATAAAAGGATTAAACACAGGCCATGTGTAGAGTAAGTTCACCAAAGTTTAATTCGTTCTTCCTCCTCCTTCCCTCCTTCCAGGACTAGGAGCTCAACGGAACTTATTTCACCGTTACCTCATGTAGAACTTCAATGGCCTGGGAGATTTTTATATTTTGTGTACTTTAACACTTTGAAAACATTTCATGGCTGTACTAATCAAAAATGAGAAAATTATACCTTGAGGGGCAGGCATCCTCCTGTGGTGTCTGAGTCAAAACAGGACGATATAATAATATAGGATATTGAGGAGGACTTGGCTTGGGCCCCCCGGGCAGCAGCAAGTAGGGAAACAGAAGCAGAGGGGGGGAAGTTTCCACCCCGTCCCCACCGTGACACACCTGTCCCTCTTTGTACTGAACTAGACTGATTGTGATTACCTGGAGGTGGACGTGTCTCCTGGCAGATGACGTCACCTTAGGGGACAGCATTAGAAGTCACTAAGCTTCAGTTCTAAGCTCTCATCCTGACCTACGACAAGTCTTCAGTGCCTTGGATCCCCTGTTTTTAATATTAAGGAATGTGATAGCGAGGCTACGTACATGAGCGTCCAGAGATGGTGGAGGCCGGGTGCCTGGCGTTGGTCACTGGGGGATGCTTCCATCCTGTTAGTGTTTCCCCTGGCATTCCAGGCTGGAATATGGCTGTGTGGGTGGAATATCCAGAGGGACCCATGAAGGCATCAGAGAGACACTGCCAGTCAGTGTCAGGGCAGCATTGAATTACAGAAGACTGGGCTTTCCTCCAGTCACTTCCTGCTGCCCAGGCCCTCTTACCACTGGCCACATACCCTTACTGAAAACAATCTCCTGGGAACTCAAAGTCACAGCCGGGTGACCTGGCCACCAGATGGCTGAGTATGTGTCAGGAGCAGTTTGCCACAGGAGTCTGGGTCCACAGGGCTCTGACATGGGCTGAGGAGTGCAGATGGCATGGCAGGGCTGCACAGCATGGGGCATTGGGTGCCTGGTCTGGGCTGCCATCATCCAGGTCCGCATCACCATGAAGTCAACTGCCAGCTTCTGAGCTCAGAAGCTGAGCAGGGTTGAGGCTGGCTAGTACTTGGTGGTGAGACCGACTGGGATGCCCGGTGCTGTAGGCTTTGCCACTTGTCTCTCCTTTCATCTCTCTCTCCCTTTGCCACTGCTGCCCCCCTCCCCTTGAACAGGTGGTCACCTCTTTGGCCGCTGGGTGGTGGCACAAATTGGTGGAGTCTTGGAAAGGGTGTGTGCAGAGTTCTGAGAAAGGGCAACATGGCTGGGCTGGTGTCCTCTGTGCTTGCTGGCAGCTCTGGGTTGGTGGGGCAATTTTGGGCCCTGGAACTGTCTGCATAAAATGGTTACAATAGCAATTTTGGTACTCTATTTTCCACATTAAAAAAAATGGTAGCACGTGTGTGTGTGTATATATATTTTTTTCTTTTTGCTGCACTGCGCAGCTTATAGGATTTTAGTTCCCCCACCAGCGATCGAACCTGGGTCCTTGAAAGAGAGAGGGTGGTGGAGTCCTAACCACTGGACCGCCAGGGAATTTCCTGTGTGTGTATCTTAAGGACTTACAAAGGAAAGTTCTGGGCCAAAGAGAGGAATTAATCACATGATAAAACATGGATGAGCCTCAAATACATGACACTGTATAAGAAGCCAGACACAAAGGCCACAGTTGTATAAATCCATGTACTTCAAATATACAGAAAAAGCAAGTCCACAGGGATGAAAAGCACACAGTTAGTTGCCTACGGCTGTGGGGAAGGGGAGTAGGAAGTGACTGTTTAAGGGGTCCTAGGTGTCTTTGTATGGAGATAAAATATTCTGGATCAGATAGTGATGATGGTTGCACAACTTTGTAAACAGACAATAAATCACTAAACTCTAGAGTGTTCAAAGGGCATTTTATGGTATATGATTTCTATCTCAACTTAAAAACCGGTGAGTAATAAATAATACGTTTTTGGAAAATAATGGGAAACACATATTATCCTCATTGCTTGATTTGGTTCCCACTCTAAGCTCTGTACAAATGAAGAAAGACCCCCACACACACTCCCAAAATGAGACAAGCCCTATTTACTCAGAATTCGACTATAGAGCACAGGAGTCAGCCACCACCAGTCACATTCGGCTGAGACTCAGGGAAGGCATAGGGATGGGGATGGCTTCTGGGGGAAAAAAAGGGAGGCATGTCCTGATCACAGCTTGTCAAGTGGGGAAGTTGGAGGCGGACTGATAGGAGAATGGGCGTCCCACATGTTTACTTAGGGGACCATATTGATATATTTCTTTCCCCCATTTGGTTCTAAATGGAAAGGATGAAAAATGAGGAAGCTGTGAGTCACTGACTAAACACTGACCCTTGCGGCCTATTGTTGCCGAGGTTGAGGTCTGGTTTTCCACATTGGTTGTTGCAGGGTGTGGCATAGGGCCTTGTGGCTCGAGGGAGAGGTTCCCCGACTTCCAGGAAGATTTAGAAAATTCTGCATTCCAAAATCCCTCTTTCATCTTCAGTCACATACTGTGCATACAGAAACTTGAATCACAGTTTTCAAAATTAACTGCAAAAAATAAATAAATAAATAAACAAAATTAACTGCAAACAAGGGTAATAATTACTGTAATTTTGAGTAACACTGACAATGGTAATTTTCATTACTATAAATCTCAGGATTTCTCATTTAACTAATGTCCACATTATAGTGAATCGAGCTTGTAACAGAAAAATATCATTACTTTCTTTTTTTTATGCCCAATATCGCCGTCGGACCATCTGGTCGACCTCACCTCAGCAGCCACCTGGTGAAGCGTCACTAGTGCTAATCTCATCCAGAGGGATCCTTGTGGCACACCGACGCAAGCGCACCTTGACACTCCGGCTCCACCCAGTCCACCATCCGTACCATTTCTCAACACGGGGCAAATAGAAAAGGGGACGTCGGGCCCTCCCCGCGTACACGCAGCTGGAACTGCGGGAAATCTGGGGTGCGGAGCCCCGTGGCCGCTTTGCGTGGAACCTGGAGAAATGAAAGTGGCCACCGGGGAACAGCACCACTTCCGCGACGGCACTTGGACGGACCCGGACCCCAAGGAGGCGAGGACGTACCGCCGGGCAGCCTCTGGGACGGAGCGTCGCGACTCCGTGGAAAGGAGGATGGGAAGCCCCGGGGTCGCCCTCTCAATGTCCCCTCCTTTCGGCCACCAGGGTCGATCCCTACTAGGGGAGAAACGTAAACATTTGGGGGTTAGGGCGATCGGGATCCACGGTGGGGCCGTTGAAAACTGGGCGATGTCTGCGTACATCCGTGTTGTTCCCAACCTCCAGGTGAGTTGGAAAATATGAGAAAGTACGACCACCGTGACACACGGAGGACGACGCCGGACACGGACACCCTCTCCTGGTCACACACAACTATCTGGGCTGTCCTTGCGGCCCGAGGGGCACCACGGCGTGCTGGTCGACCCATCCAGTATGCCCAACACTTTACAAACCCTACCGCCAACCTTAGAAGCTATAGACCTGCTCGGCCAATCTCCGGCGGCAACATGAACGGTCCACGCCCCGGCGCCACCGGAACAGGCGCCGCAAGCGTCGCCGGCCTCCCGGAACTCTGCCTCGTGCCCGGCGGCTGAGTCTCAGCCCTCGCGAAGGTCACTGAAGCTCCGGATGGAAGGGACGGTCTCCAAGCTGCCGCCAGTTGGCGCCCGACAAGCGGCGGGAAAGCCCGAGGGACGGATCCCGATTGCCGGCCAGCGAGGGTACAGCGCGGGCCGCCCAAACGCCCGAGTTCGTCCCGCGGCTTCCGCCCCGGAGCTAGCTCCTGTATCACTACTGCGGGAAGCGACCCCGGCAACAGAAAGAGGGCGGGGTACTGGGAAGACGTGGCCGGGAGGCTGCCGCGGAGAAGCGCTCCCCACGCGATTCCCGGCGGGGCGGGCGTACTAGCGGCCCACAGCGCTCGGGCGGGTCCCTGCTCCTGGGAGCACTTAGGGATTTTGCAGGGACTTGGGTTCCGTGGACTGTAAAACTGAAACCATAAAAGTACACGTAGAAAACTTGTATGAATGATTTTTATTATGTGGGATATAAAATGGAGTCCTTGTAAAGAATCTTTTTTTTAAAGTCCAGAAACCATCAAAGTAATGAAACATAAACTTGACCACAAATTCATCTTTATATATTCATTTTTACCTATTCCACAAGCAAAGTCCAATGATAAGAAACCGGTTGTGAGGAACATTTGTGCAAATACATGTGTAATAAGATTACTGATATCAGAATTACTTAATATAAAAACAGAACATTCAGAAAACTTAGCCATTAAGGGGGAAAATTAAAAAAATTTTCTACTAGTTTACAAAGAAAATTTGGCACTTTATAAAATAATGTTGACATTTCAAACATTGTCAATTCCGGATACTTGATTAGGCTGTGTGTTTTAAGAAAGGCTGGATTGGGCTTCCCTGGTGGCGCAGTGGTTGAGAGTCCACCTGCCGATGCAGGGGACACGGGTTCGTGCCCCGATCCGGGAAGATCCCACATTTCACGGAGTGGCTGGGCCCGTGAGCCATGGCCGCTGAGCCTGCGCGTCCGGAGCCTGTGCTCCGCAACGGGAGAGGCCACAACAGTGAGAGGCCCGCGGAACGCAAAAAAAAAAAAAAAAAAGGCTGGATTATTAAAAATACTGTCTAAAATTCCGAACTTTTGTAAAATTGTTCAGCAAGATTTACGAAGAGTAAAGCAAGATTTATTTTCCTAAGAGCCAGGTTTCCTGTTCACTGTATCATGAAATAAGTATTTAAAAAATTAATTGTTTGGGTTCAAAAGTAAACTTTTGAAAATCAATAATGGTTTTTATTAGAATAGAAAATCTGCTGCATATGTGCCTTAACATTCCATTTATCTGCCATTTTATTTGAACATCCATGGGGTATGACTTTCAAGAACACTGTACAAGAGGATCTCTATTTTAATCATTATTTTGGGCTCCTAATTTTCTCTTAACTTAATTTTAGATAAGCCAAAACACCCCAAATAAAACACTCTTGCCATATAGAGATTTCCTGAAATGTGCTATAAGCTATATACATTATTGATAAATTTGAAATGAAATGTATTGATAAATACATAAGAAAAAACCAAAATGTATTTTGTTTGTTTTATTATTATGCAAGAATGCACTTTTAAGAAAGAAATGTTCTACCAGATGCAAGAATCTCTGGAAGTTGCATGAAAATATTTTGTATTTAATAACCGAAAATTGTGTACTTCTAGACGTTGGTTATTTTTGTTAAGTTTTCAGAAGCATATTAAATTATGTATTCATTATTTCATCATTGTGACCATTTTTAGAGTTTGCTTCACTCCCAAGTGTAAATTAGAACTCATTAACTCCTGATAGTTTTCTATCAATAAATTATTCTTTTTCTAAAAATAAATAAATTTATTTATTTTTTAAAAAAGGATCCTATAATAAAAGAAGCTTCTCTTTTAAAAGGCAGTGATGGACAGGGGTAAGAGTTCTTGTGCAATGTGCAGATAAAATAAAAATGAAGTTGGTTGCTATCGTCATCCTTAGTGCAATTTCACTACTCTGTTTTTTTCAGTATCCTGGAAAATTAAATCTGTGATCACTCTTAAAGTCATATCATTTTTTAAAATACATCTTTATTAGAGTATACTTACTTCACATTATTGTGCTAGTTTCTGTTGCACAAAAAAGCGAGTCAGCCATATGCATACACATATCCCCATTTCCCCTCCCTCTTAAGCCTTCCTCCCACCCTCCCTATCCCACCCCTCTAGGTCAGCACAAAGCATCGAGCTTTACATTCGGTAGTGTAAATACATCAATGCTACGTTCTCTTCGCCCCCTACCCCATGTCATCAAGTCCATTCTCTATGTCTACTTATTTATTCCAGCCCTGCAACTATGTTCATCAGTACCTTTTTTGTTTTTTCAGATTCCATATATATGCGTTAGCATATGGTATTTTTTTCCCTCTTTCTGACTTACTTTAGTCTGTATGACAGACTCTATATCCATCCACCTCATTACAAATAACTCAATTTTGTTTCTTTTTATGGCTGAGTAATATTCCATTGTATATATGGGCCACATCTGCCATATCCACTCATCTGTCGATGGACATTTAGGTTGCTTCCATGTCCTGGCTATTGTAAATAGCGCTGCAACGAACATTGTTGTGCATGTCTCTTTTTGAATTATGGTTTTCTCAGGGTATATGTCCAGTAGTGGTATTGCTGGGTCATATGGTAGTTCTATTTTTATTTTTTTAAGGAACTTCTATACTGTTTTCCATAGTGGTTGTATCAATTTACATTCCCACCAACAGTGTGGGAGGGTTCCCTTTTCACCACACCCTTTCCAGAATTTATTGATTCTAGATTTTTTTATCATGGCCATTCTGATTGGCATGAGGTGATACCTCATTGTAGTTTTGATTTGCATTTCTCGAATACTTAATGATGTTGAACATCTTTTCACATGCCTCTTGGCCATCTGTATGTCTTCCTTGGTGAAATGTCTATTTAGGAGTTCCACCCATTTTTTAATTGCATCGTTTGTTTTTTTGATATTGAGGTCCATGAGCTCTTTGTATATTTTGGAGATTAATCCTTTGTCTGTTGCTTCATTTGCAAATATTTTCTCCCATTCTAAGGATTGTCTTTTTGTCTTGTGTATGGTTTCGTTTGCTGTGCAAAACTTTTAAGTTTAATTAAGTCGTATTTGTTTATTTTTGGTTTTATTTCTGTTACTCTAGGAGGTGGGTCAAAAAAGATCTTGCTGTGGTTTATGTCAAAGAGTGTTTTCCTCTAAAAGTTTTGTACTGTGTGGTCTTACATTTAAGTCTTTAAACCATTTAGAGTTTATTTTTGTGTATGTTGTTAGGGAGTGTTCCAATTTCATTCCTTTACATGTAGCTGTGCAGTTTCCCCAGCATCAATTATTGAAGAGGCTGTCTTTTCCCCATTGTATGTTCTTGCCTCCTTTGTCATAAATTAGGTGCCCATATGTGTGTGGGTACCTGTACTATCCTGTACCATTCATCTATATTTCTGTTTTTGTGCAAGTACCATACTGTTTTGATTATTGTAGCTTGTGGTATAGTTTGAGGTTAGGGAGCATGATTTCTCCAGCTCCGTTTTTCTTTCTCAAGATTGCTTTGGATATTCGGGATCTTTTGTGTTTCCATAAGAATTGCAAGGTTTTTTGTCCTAATTCTGTGAAGGACGCCATGGTAGTTTGATAGGGATTGCATTGAATCTGTACATTGCTTTGGGTAGTATAGTCATTTTCACAATAATGATTCTTCCAATCCAAGAATATGGTATATCTCTCCATCTGCTTATGTCATTTTGATATCTTTCATCAGTGTTTTATAGTTTTCTGAGTACAAGTCTTTCACCTTCTTAGGCAGGTTCATTCCTAGGTAATTTATTCTTTTTGTTGCAATGGTAAATGGGAGTGTTTCCTTAATTTCTCTTTCTGATTTTTCATTTTTGGTGTATAGGAATGCCAGTGATTTCTGTGCATTACTTTTGTATCCTGCAACCTTACCAAATACAATGATTAGTTCTAAAAGTTTTCTGGTGACATCTTTAGGATTTTCTATGTATAGTATCATGTCATAGGCAAATAGTTACAATTTGACTTCTTATTTTCCTATTTGGATTCATTTTATTTCTTTTTCTTCTCTGATTGCCATGGCTAGGACTTCCAAAACTATGTTGAATAAGAGTGGCGGGAGTGGATATCCTTGTCTTTTTCCTAATCCTAGTGGAAATGCTTTCAGTTTTTCACCACTGAATATGAGGCATGTGGTAGGTTTGTCATATATTGCCTTTATTATGTTGAGGTAGGTTCCATCTATACTCATTTTCTGGAGAGTTTTTATCATAAATCAGTGTTGAATTTTGTGAAAACCTTTTTCTGCATCAATTGAGAAGATCATATGGGTTTTATTCCTGAATTTTTTAATGTGGTGTATCACATTGATCGATTTGCATATATTGAAGAATCCTTGCATCCCTGGGACAAATCCCACTTGATCATGGTGTATGATCCTTTTAATGTGCTGTTGGATTCTGTTTGCTAGCAGTTTGTTGAGGATTTTTGCATCTATGTTCATCAGTGATATTGCCCTGTAGTTTTCTTTCTTTGTGATATCTTTTTCTGGTTTTGTTTTGTATCAGGGTGATTGTGGCTTCATAGAATGAACTTGGGAGTGTTTCTGCCTCTGAAATTTTTTGGAAGCGCTTGAGAATTATTGGTGTTAGCTCTTCCCTAATGTTTGATAGAATTCGCCTGTGAAGCTAGCTGGTCCTGGGTTTTTGTTTGTTGGAAGATTTTATATTACGGTTTCAATTTCATTACTTGTGATACATCTGTTTATATTTTCTAATTCTTCCTGGTTCAGTCTTCGAAAATTGTACCTTTACAAGAATTTGTCCATTTCTTCATGGTTTCCCATGTTATTGGCATATACTTGATTGTAGTAGTCTGTTATAATCCTTTATATTTCTTTTTTTAAATTTATTTATTTATTTATTTTGGCTGTGTTGCGTTTTCATTTCTGTGTGAGGTCTTTCTCTAGTTGCGGGGAGCGGGGGCCACTCTTCATCGCAGTGCGTGGGCCACTCACTGTCGTGGCCTCTCTTGTTGCAGAGCAGAGACTCCAGACGTGCAGGCACAGTAGCTGTGGCTCTCATGCCCAGTTGCTCTGGGGCATGTGGGATCTTCCCAGACCAGCGCGAGAACTCGTGTCCCCTGCATTGGCAGCCAGATTATCAACCACTGCACCACCAGGGAAGCCCAATCCTTTGTAGTTCTGCAGTGTCAGTTGTGATTTCTCCTTTTTCATTTCAAATTTTATGATTTGCATCCTCTCCCTTTTTTCTTGATGAGTCTGTCTAAGGGTTTATGAATTTTGTTTATCTTCTTAAAGAAGCAGCTATTAGTTTTATTGATCTTTGCTATTGTTTTCTTCATTTCTATTTCATTTATTTCTGCTCTGATATTTATGATTTCTTTCCTTCTACTGATTTTGGGTTTTCTTTGTTCTTTTTTCTCTGTTTTAAGTGTACAGTTAGCTTGTTTATTTGAGATTTTTCTTGTTTCTTGTGGTGAGATTCAATGGCTATAAATTTCCCTCATAGAACAGATTTTGCTGCGTCCCATAGGTTTTGGGTCAGTGTGTTTTCACTGTCATGTTTTTCTCTGTATTTTATAATTTCTTGTTTAATTTCTTCAGTGATCTCTTGGTTATTTAGTGGTGCACTGTTTAGCCTCCATGTATGTGTGTTTCTTACAGTATTTTTCTTGTAGTTGAATTCCAATCTCATAGCAGAGTGGTCAGAAAAGATGCTTGATATGATTTCAATTTTTGTAAATTTTCCGAGGCTTGATTTGTGACCCAAGATGTGATGTATCCTGGAGAATGTTCTGTGTGCACTTGAGAAGAAAGTGTATTCTGCCACTTTTGGGTGGCATGTGCTATCAATATCAATTAGGTCTATCTGGTCTATTGTGTCATTTAAAGCTTGTATTTCATTATTTATCTTCTGTTTGGATGATCTCTCCATTGGTGTAAGTGTGGTGTTACAGTCCCCTACTATTATTATGTTATTATTGTGTTACTGTCGATTTCTCCTTTCATGGTTGTTAACATTTGCTTTATGTATTGAGGTGCTCCTATGTTGGGTGCATAAACATTTATAATTGTTATATCTTCTTCTTGGATTGCTATTTTGGTCATTGTATGGTGCCCCTCCTTATCTCTTGTAATAGTCTTTATTTTAAAGTGTATTTTATCTGTTACAGGTATTGCTACTCGAGGTTTTTTTTTTTAAATTTCGATTTGCATGAAATATCTTTTTCCATCCCTTCACTTTCAGTCTGTATGTGTCCCTAGGTCAGAAGTGGATTTCTTATAGACAGCATATATATGGGTCTTGTTTGTGTATCCATTCATCCAGTCTGTGTCTTTTGGTTGGGGCATTTAATCCATTTACATTCAAGGTTATTATTGATATGTATGTTCCTATTACAATTTTCTTAATTGTTTTGAGTTTGTTTTTGTAGGTCTTTTTCTTCTCTTGTGTTCCCAGCTTAGGGAAGTTTCTTTAGCATTTGTTGTAAAGCTGGTTTGGTGGTGCTGAATTCCGTTAACTTTTATTTGTCTGAAAAGTTTTTGACATCTCCATTGAATCTGAATGAGATCCTTGCTGGGTAGAGTAATTTTGGTTGTAGGTTTTTCTCTTTCATCACTTTAACTATAACCTGCCACTGCCTTCTGGCCTGTTGAGTTTCCACTGAAAAATCAGCTGATAACCTTATGGGGATTCTTTTGTATGTTACTTTTGTTTTTCCCTTGCTGTTTTTAATATTTTTTCTTTGAATTTAATTTTTGTTAGTTTGATTAATATGTGTCTTGGTTTGTTTTTCCTTGGGTTTATCCTATATGGAACTGTCTGTGCTTCCTGCACTTGGGTGACTATTTCCCTTGCTATATGAGGAAGTTTTCCACTATAATCTCTTCAAATATTTCCTCAGACACTGTCTTTTTCTCTTCTTCTTCTGAGATGCCTATTATACAAATGTTGGTGAATTAGTGATATCCCAGAAGTCTCTGAGATTGTCTTCAATTCTTTTGAGTCTTTTTTCTTTATTCTGCTCCTGAGCAGTTCTTTCCAACATTTTTCTTCCACCTCACTTATTCTTTCTTCTGATTCTGTTATTCTGTTATTGATGCTTTCTAGTGTATTTTTTATTTCAGTTATTGTGTTGCTCATCTCTGTTTGTTTGTTCTTTAGTTCTTCTAGATGTTTGTTAAACATTTTTTGTATTTCTCAATCCATGTCTCCATTCTATTTCCAATATTCTGGATCATCCTTACTATCATTACTCTGAATTATTTTTCAGGTAGGTTGCTTATTTCCTCTTCATTTATTTGGCCTTGTAGGTCTTTATCTTCCTCCTTCAACTATGACATAGATTTTTGCTGTGTCATTTTTTTCCCTATGATTCGGATTGTGTTCCTGTTATACTGGTTGTTTGGCCTGAGGCTTCCAACCCCGGAGTTTGTAGGCTCTTGGCTAAAGCTTTGTCTTGCTGCTGAGACGAGGAGCTCTATGAGACCTCACTCTGATGAATATTCTCTGGGGTCTGATGTTCTCTGTTAGTCTAGTGCTTTGGACTTCGATCTCCCAGTGCAGGATTTTCCACCCAAACCCAGGGTCGAGAATCAAGATCCTGTAAGCCACGTGGGGCAGAAAAAAAAAAAAAGAGACTGAGAGAGAGAAAACAACTATAACAAAGTAAAATTAAAATTAGACTAGGAAATTAACAGATATGTTAGAAAGAATATAAAATTAAACATATAGATGAATCAACAAATGGAAGGTACAAAAGTACCACAATAGTAAAAAAGAGGAGGGGGAAAAGCAAAAAAAAAAGGTCGGGGTGGAGGGGGAGGACTTGGCTATGGAGAGCGGGAGCTAAGCAATGGTGAGGTTTGGGCAGTGGGTGGCGCCAATGCTCAGGACCCACAGGCTGGAAAGGGCCCTGGGGGCTGTGGGGAGTGGGGCTTAGGCTCAAGAAACAGAAAGGGCCCACGCGTGCCCCCATCCCTGGTCTCAGAGGGCAGAGGACCTCACCTGGCAGCCCTTCAGGCTTCCTGGCCTCCAGTGGGTAGAGCAAACGTCCTCCTCTCCTCGCCTCTCCTCCTCGTCCCGTAAGGCCCTTTCCACCTATCTCTCCTAATCACCCTGGCCTCCTTCCTATGCCCCCAGGGCCCATCTGGCCTGCATGGGGCTTTGGAAGGGGGGAAGAGGCTTAGGAGCTCAGCAAGCTCTCCGGCCTAAGTGGGTCAGGCGATCGCCCTCCGCTCCTTTCCGCTCCTTTCTTACTCTTCCCGGAGAGTCCCTCCCACCTGCCTCTCCTGGCCTCCCGTGCCTCAGGGACGCAGATCTTGTCTGGTTTACACTTCTCCTCCCCCTTCAGTCCCCATATGTCCTACCAGTTCACTCTGGGGTTCCTCCCATCTGCTTGGGGTTCAGAGTCCCCCACCAGCGGCCGGCATGTGCCCTAGTTGTGGGGACACACTAACTCCGCATCTTCCCACACTGCCATCTTGAATACTCCCCCTATTCTTTAAAAAACTTGACATATTCAATGAACTCTGGCAAACACTTTCACAGTCAAAAGAGTTGTCTCCAAACCAAGTTCAAACTAAATAGTTTTATGGTTTATGATGCCCCGTTTTGATACTCAGAAATTACCTGGTACTTTTTATAGTTGAAACTCATGCAAATGGGAGCTGTATTTCAGTAACAGGAAATTGTGAATTTTTTCTTAGATGAGAGAAGGCAGCAGGTGGATTCCCTCCCCAGAGCAGTAACAATTGTACCTTTTGTGTCTTAGTGTTTATTCTAACCAAGATTACTGAGAGTAATGTAACCAGTTTTATATTTACCAAAGAAAGCATTATTTCACATGGCAAAATTTCCTAAGTTTCCGTGTTCTTTAGGTAAAACTCCAACATGTAGTGTTAAAAAATAATACTTTCTTAACCCATATCTGGCATAATGTTCTAAAGGGCAGATAGTAAATCTTTTAGGCTTTGTCACATGACCTGTGTTGCAACTAGTCAACACTGTTATCATATCAGGAAAGCAGCTGCAGATAAAAGGTAAATGAATGAGCATGGCTGTGCTCCAATAAAAGTTTATTTATTTATAGAATCTGAAATTTGACAGTCATAGAATTCTTACGTCTCACAAATATTTTTTTTAATATCTTAACAATTAAAATTATAAAAACCATTTTTAACTTACAGGTCCTACCAGCACAGGTTTGGGCAGAATTTGGTGCACGGGATGCAGGATGCCATGGCCTGATCTATAGAGCCACAGTGGAGCCAACACTTTTTAGAGATCAACATTCCAATATAAACTGATTGCATTACACACATGCCAGAAAATATTAAAACCAAACAAATACCAAATTACCAAAGACTCCCCATCAAGTCCTCCCCCAAGAGGCCCCAGCCCCCCATGCACGGCCTCCTCATCTTGGCATCCCCAGCCACCGGCAGTGAGTGAAACCTGTCCTTTCCCTGTGCCCCATGGCATGCCGCGTGCAGGACCCTCATTAGTTCTGAGCAGCATCTACTTGCTGGGTACATATCCACATCCGTCAAGTCACCAGTACCTACAGTGTCTCCCAGAGGGTCATAAAGCTGCCTTTCCAACCCCACCCCTGGACGTGGAGTCCGGCCACTGAGTCCTGCTTCTCTGACGGCTAATGGTCAGTGGAGCGTGGCAGCTGTTTTGCGCTCTGTGCACCCAAAGGTGGTTGAGGCTGTGACCAGATCTTGAGACTCACAGCCAAAGCTTAAGGATGACTGGCATTTCGATTCATGAACCGTCTTGTTTTGGCAGGGGCCCGAACGCTTTCTACAAAATACTTTTATAGAACCGTTATTACCAGGATGGAAACCTGGGACTGTTCACACCAGAGACAAGGATCAAGGAAGGGACGCGCTGGGTGCGGCGTGGACTTGGTGCCGCGGCAGCGGCCCTGCGAGCAGCACACAGACAGCGGAGGGGCCGGAGCGTCCCGTCCGCCTGCTCCCTGGGCGCCAGGTCCGCAGGCAGGCGGAGCAGGAAGTGGCATCGTCCCAGAGCCCCCAGATTTAGACGGGAGGCCGGGCTCAAATGTTCCGGCTCTCACTGAGCCGGCATGTCCTGGGAAGGAGCGCGGGAGGAGCAGGGGAAGCAGGGGACCTACCGCGGGTTCGGGACCTCGCACGTGCTTCGCTGGCCTCGCCGCCCTCCGCGAAGGGGACATGGGAAGGCAGCTCCAGGACGCGCGGTGTCAGGTGTCTGCGGAGTTTCCGAAGGGCAGACCCCTGCGCTTCCAGACTCGCGGCTGTCCCCCAGGGTCCCCTGATGCCCCCGACTCTGGACATGCGGGTACAGCACAGGCAGGCTCCGACTCCTCTGTGTCTGAGCTGCTTGGTCGTTGAAGTTACCCCGTGCGATGCCGGCTTTTTCTCCGCCCGAAGAAGCAGTCAAGCTGCCTGCCCCGTGGCCCCGGAGCGTGGAGTCCTCCCTCTCGCCTTTCTTTCCTTCCCCAACCTCGGGGCACCCGGACTCCCGTCCTAGAAACCCGACATGACCCTGTGCACGGGCCCTGAGACACTTCTGAAAGGAGGCGGCCCGCACTGTCCACCACTCGCAGGGGCGGCGATGTGACTGCCGGAGGGTCTGGGCAAGTTCTGGTCTGAGAAGTGGAGACCACCTGGGGACACCTGCTCCAGGCCATGGGCACCTGCCAGGAGCGCGTCCTTGCTCTCTGCCCTTGTTCCACCCTGTGTGCCCTCAAATCAAAGTGAGGTTCACCTTTCTTCACTCAAGACCTTTGCTTTTCCCTGTGCTTCTCCTTGACCTCAATGGTCGGGAAGTCACTCTGTTGTCCGAACACTCTGCTGCGTTGTGTTTTGTGTTGAATGGACTCTACATCGGGACACCAGGGTGAGACTAGGTGTTAAGGTGGGCGGGGTACTTGCGCAAATAACTGAAGTGAGCAGTATCAGCATCTCAGGGGCACACACACCCACAGCTGCACCCTCCCCACCCAGCCGCCACCCTAATGTCTTGGGCTCCTCCTGCCTACACCCCGCAGCAGGCCTAGCTGTGCATTGCATTCTGTGCCTGTGTTTCCCGGGGACCCTCCTCGCTCATCCCTGGCTGTGCACACACCACCTGACCTCCCCACCTCGTCCTCCACGAAGCTGCCCTGACAGGCTGTCACCATATAGTGTGCACGCCTTGCTTCTTGAAGGTGATAAACTAACAAAGCATTATTCTGTATCCATCTATTATGACCCACTCTGATTACCCCCATTGTTTGATTATCTGTAACTCATATTTTAGTACTTAGTTGTATTATAAAGTGTTGTGAAGAAAATTTTCAATTATGTAAAATAATGTCCTTTCAAATGATGCAGAAGGGAGAGTGGCCAGCAGAAACATGGCCCCTCAAGTTGTCCAGGCCCTAATCCCCAGTATGAAGATGTAAAGTCACCTGGCAAAAAGGACTTGTGTAGGATGATTAAGTTAAGCATCTTGAGTTGGGGAGAGCATTCTGGGTTATTTGCGGTGGTGCACTGGGATCACATAGATCCTCGGAAGTGAAAGAGAGAGTTAAGAGTGTCACAGGTGCAGGAGATGGGAGGACGTGACTGAGGCGGGAGTGCAGTGCGTCCTAGGGCCACAAGCAAGGAGTGTGGCGGCTTCTAGAAGCTGGTGAAGGAACAGACCTTCCCCCAGAGCCTCCAGAAGGAACACAGCGCCGTTCACACCTGATGTCCACACAGTGAGACCCATTTTGCACTTCTTACTCCAGGACTGTAAGAGAAGGGAACTGTGTTATTTGTTATATCAACAATAAGAAAAAAATACAGGTAGGGAAATGTAACTTTTCTTATTTTTTTAAGCAGGTTTATTTTAACACTGGTAAGTGAAATTACGTTGTATCGTGAGTTAGAATGAAGAGGGGTGACACATAATGTTTCCTCAAAAAAATCATTTCAGAGCCCCTCTCCTGTGAAGAAAGAGCGGATCAGGAGCAGGGGAGACTCAGGGCACCAGGGGGAGCAACTGTGTAGCCAGCACCTGACTGAGGAGTTCTGTGGGCCTCTGAGTGGGACAGGAAGATGCTGAGAGGCTTTGCTGAGGTCTCTGTGTCTGCACCTAACCAGGAGCTGAACGCTGGGCATTCATGTGGAAACAGGGACGCTGCCTCACTGTCCTTACTTCTAAAGCAGAGATGACAATACTATCACGTCATAGAGTTGTGTGGAGAATTACATGAAGTAATGCGTGTATTAGCACATATCTCAGGGCACGGAGCAATCCCCGATAAACCGTACGAATGACTTCAGATAATTATGTGCTACTTGTCTAAATGGGCCACAGGTGGTCAGTCTTAGCGTTGGATTCTGGCACTGCTTTGGACCCTTCTCCTCGCTCCTGACTTGTTTCTACTTTTCCAACCCCCTTGATCCACACGGACATAATGACTTCCAGCTGAAACTCCACTTTCCCTTGTATGTGGTTGGAGGGTGGGCAGGAAGGAGCCTTCTTCTGTGACCACGTGAACCCTTAATTTCAGGATCTTATTTAATCCTCGTAACAAATCACTGAGGCAACACAAATATTCTCCTGATGTTCGAGAACACAGAACTGAAATTTGGTGCTTTAGTAACTTGGCCAAATCTCAGAGTGAATGAGTGAGTGACCAAGATTTAAATCCATGCAAGTCTGATTCCTGGGCCCTCACAACCACAGGAAGTTCACCTCCTGTGCTACTCAGAGCTCAGTGACTGTACTGGTGTTTCTTTTGAAGTAGTCTTCAAATTCTGGTCACGGATTTCTCTTATTACCAAAACCCTTTATATTTATTGTAGCAAGCTTTAAAAATATTGAGAATCACGAAACAAGATATTTAAATTCACCTGTAACTCACAACCCAAAAAATCTACCTGTAAGAGAGGATCTCTCTTTTTCCATTTCCTTTCCATTTTAAATATTTTCCTGATATAGAAGTTACTAGATTTGTTTCACCAAAATTCTTACTGTTGAACATTTAAGATTATTTCTCATTTTAGATTAGGTGTTCTGATAGTTAAAATATTATACCTAATTATGTATCTAATTTCCCACAAATGAAAACAGAAATTTCTATGTCAAACAGAATCCATTTTAAAGCCTTTTGATTTGCATATACTGCAAAAGGGCCAAGCAGAAAAAAATTGAAGAGATGCAGCTCTTAATGGGTGAAAGCTAGAGTCTTTGTTAGTGGGTAAGATATTATATAAACAGATTTTTCTCTTCAGAGAAAGGAAAATATTTCAGTCTAAATTTATACAGATAGGTTGTTTTCCTTTCCTGTTTTCTAGTAACACTTTGTATTTCTTCATTTGAATTTTCCCACTTATATATCCTGCCAATTTTTCTGCTACAATGTTTATACTATTATATATTTGTAGGAATTATTTATCAGGAATATCAGACTTCCGTGAAACATGTTATAAATAACATTTTGACTTTGTAGTTCAAAGTCAAACTTTGTAGTTCAAACAAACTTTGTTAGTTTGGTTTGGTTTGGTATTCTTAGTGATAAGAACGGTCAGTCCTCAGTAAATATTGAGTAATGAACAAATGAGTGCAAAGGGGTGATGGCCACAATTTCTTCTGACCTCACCTTGGCCCGGTAGGAAGCCAGTGTAATACGTTTAGAGCTGCTGCTAAACAGCCTCTAGAAATGGCTACTTCTGCTTTTTGCCATGACGAAGGTTTTGGGGAATGAATCTCAGGCCACAACCTCCTGCCGTGTTCCCTTAGTGAGGATTGGTGACTTGCAGCCCTCTGTCTGTCTCTGCTTCCCCAGCAGGTGCTGATGGCTACAGGCGTGGTGGGCTGTGACCTCCTGCCAGGTTCGGCTCTCCTGTGTCCCTGGCTGGCTGTACCAGACTCACAGGAACCCACCTGCTGGAGGGGACAAAGATCTGAAACCATTACCTGCTGGGGGTTCAAATTCGGGACGCTGGTTGATTTGCATTTGCTTCAGTCAACAAGGGTGTCAGCCTGTCCCTGAACAGAGGGCTGGCCAGGCTACGCTGTCACCTTCACCTCACAGTCAGCCTCCTGTCGTTCCACCTTGACTCTGCCTGTTCCCTTGCCTTATGGAGACGTCCTACATGTCACAGCCACTGCTGTTCCTCGGCCGATATCAGGAAGTAGATAAGTTCTTCCTGCACTGAACATCCCTGAGGACGTGAGTTATGTGTCCAGCCCTGACCTCAAGGCCACAATGATGAACAGTGACCTGGTCAACATGGCCATATTGTCAGGGTGGGCACAAGGGGCAAAAGTCCTTGTGACCAGGGAAGTCACACAGAACACGACCTGAGGATGAGGATGGAGTGAGGTTCCCTAGAGGCCAAGGATGCAGAGAGTAGACCAGACCCCAGGAGAAGCAGAGCCTTCAAAGAAGATGGAGAGAAAATGTAAAAACTGGGTCATGAATGGGAACCCAAAGTAGCGACGGCACCGCAAGAGGAAACCGAGTTGAGAAAGAGAAGAGACATGCAGAAGGAGCGGAGTACAGAGCACCTGGTGGGGGGGGAGGTGGAAGGAGTCACGTCAGAAGAGGAGAGAAGTGGAGGGGATGGGAGAGGGGCCCCCGGACGGCAGAGGTCAGGCCAGGGTCCCGCAGAGGACTCTGCAGCCGCAGCCCACCTGCTGCCCACCAGTCACGGAGGGGAAAGCACCTGTGCAGCAGGACATCGTATAACTTAGTAATACTACAGCCCTGGTTAATGAAATCCTCAACTAATGCCATTGCTTCAAAAACTGACATAAATACTTACTTTTACTTTTGGTTTAGTTTTTTTTTTTTTTTTTTTTTTTTTTTGTATAAAGACCTGAGCTTTGACTGAACTCCTGCTCCACATGATAACTCAGCTTATAATTACAGACAGACCTGGGGTGCCTCTCAACTCTGCCTTGTGGGAGCTGTGACTCAGGGCATGTCCCTCACACCTCACCCCCCCTCAAGCCTCATTGCCCTTATGTGTAAAATGGACATGATAAGATTGTGTTGATCATTAAATAAAAAATTTCCTGTAAAATTCCACAGTGTCTTGGCCATGATAGGCATACAGTGTCATCTTATTATGGATTTTATGTTTCCAGTGTGAAATTAGAGACACTTTACAAAGGGCATCCTGATGACTGGACTGGGTAGAGAGATGGATATTCTTTACCTCAAGGGATGAAGCCCTACAACAGTTAGCTTCACTGGGTCTTCATTCTTCTCCATCTTGGCCTGCACTCTTGGTCCTGCCTAGTTCCCCTCTCCTTCCCTCTTTCAGATGTTGTCTATGTTGGTCTCTCTCCAGTGTTGAGTTTTGTCTCCAGTTGTGGCCAGAGTGAAATGGCAGTCATCCACCAGGGGAACACCTGACGAAGATGAACACAGATGGGTGCTAGCTGTCTTGCAAACAGGGAGGTTTCAGAGCTCATTTGTGGTTGATGACATGTCTAAGACCATTTAAAAACAAAAATGGAGTAACTATGCTTCAGGCATCCATATAGAGTCGAGTGGCCATGGTCGATGTGGCTTTACATACATCCCTGCATCACCGAGAACTTGAATTTTGGGGGCTGTATCAAACTCAAGGACACCATTAGCCATTTTCCAAGCAATGTCTGCCAACAGCTGCCAGTTGCAAATATGGAATTTCAACATCACCGTCCTTCAAAACTATACATTTATTTTGAACCCAAACCAATCCTTGCTTAACAAGCCTCTTACTTCCTACCAACTTCAATCCTACTTCTTGTCAAACAATTTACGTAACATCGCAATTTTTTGGCTTTATACACTTTCCCCATTTTGTAGTCTGTGAGAACACAGTTCAAGTGCTTCTTGGATGTGTGTCTTCTGGGCTGCAGTCCTAACAAACCCCAAATAAAAGCCTTTGTTTCAAACATGGCACTGTTCTGGGAATTTGCTGTCAACACAGGGTTGCTTTTCTCTCTGCTTCCCGTGTCTTTGTCATCATTCTCCATGAGACCAAAGTTCACACTCCGTTTCTTCCCAGGACCTGTGCTGACCCTTCATTGATGAAAAAGTGCCTCAGCTGATCAATTTACCCTTAACATGTAGCTATTTTACAGATCTTTTCTTACACATATTGATACTTATGTAACTTGACGCTCTATATATTGGCAAATCAGTAGACAATTTTTCAAAGTGTGAAAAAACAAAATTCAACTGAGTAAATGTTAAACATCCTATTGGCTCCATTCAGTGATTCTTGAATCTGGCACCATCTGGTCTAGCAGACAGAAATGAGCTCCAAGAGCTAAAGAAGGCAAGAGGTTTTACAGGTGGAAGGGAGCAGAGGCAAGAGAGTTACGATAGGCAGCAGGCTCATTGCTAATTGCAAGGTTCCTTTCCTTTAGGGGATGGAAGGGGCCTTGCGGGCAGATAACCTGATTAGTCCTGATCAGGAGATTCCTAATTGGATGGTTCAAGATTCCATTTCTGGGAGATAAAAAATCTCTTCCTGGTTGACCTATAAGTCACGTAATTGATACACATACTCTCTCTCTCTCTTCTCATTGTAGAGCAGTGCCCCTGTTTCCATCCATAAGCTCTCTGAAATTGCTGATCTCTACCCATTCAGCAGCGTGAGTGACATGCCTAGGTTGAGCCCACCTCTTGCACAACAGCCAGATATTTGGAGGAGGAATCATATTCTCACCGGAGAGAGCAGAATAAAAAGCTCATCCTCTTACTGATGGTGAATGCTTCATTTCAAACAAAGCCATCCTTGGCTACAACTGCTTACTATTGTTGATCTTGCACATTTGTGCTTCCTGGTTTAAAGTGTTTTCTTCTGTGATGAATTGATTATTAAGTGTTCCATATACTTCACCGTGTGCAGGAATTTCACTTTGGTCTTGTCCTAATGACCAAGGGATTAGAAGATTAAACAAGCCTGCCTGATTTATTAAAGATTGATTCTATACAAGATTTCCCATTAAATCTCAGCCACATAACTAAAAGTAAACACGGTGAAATAAAACCGCAGCTCTGGCATCACTGTTCTGTGTAGTTCTATACTTTAAAAATATGGCTTCCCTGGTGGCGCAGTGGTTGAGAGTCCGCCTGCCGATGCAGGGGATACGGGTTCATCCCCGGTCCTCCGGGAAGATCCCACATGCCGCAGAGCGGCTGGGCCCATGAGCCATGGCCGCCTAGCCTGCGCGTCCAGAGCCTGTGCTACGCAACGGGAGAGGCCACAACAGTGAGAGGCCTGCGTACATCAAAGAATAAATAAATAAATAATAAATCTTGTCATCAGAGCTTCCTTTCATCCATAGTTGCCGTAATGGCATGTTTATTACCATGGTGATGGGCTGCTTTTGCTGTTTATACCAGAAGGGTCATGGCTGGAGGCTAATCTTTTTCAGCACAGGCTCGAAAGAAGCCCATGTTATCCTCCAAAAGTATATCCCATCTATCCCTAGAAATATCTAATTTCCATTGGTGACTAGTTTTATATACACCAGTTGTATGGCTTTGGTTTAACATCAACCTTCTAACAATAAATAAATCCATTTTTGTGTGATGTCAAATTAGGTTGCTCTAAGTTGTGAAACTGATTAATCCCATGATGAATTCCCAAAGCAATGCTTTCCACACTGTAAGTCCTCTCGGGACATGACCTGATCCATTTTTGGTTGAGAGTGGTTTTAGATAACGTGGAAGATAACACACAATTGGAGGGATGACCTTGAGAAAGAAACTTTGTATTTGCTTACATCCCTCAGATATTACAGCCATGAGAAACTAAACTCAGAGAAATAGAGAAAAGAATGGTGGTTTCCAGGTTGGGGTAAAGAGGGAGGGGTTCGGAAAAGGGAACAGGCATTCAACTATGAGATGGATAAGGTCTGAGGATCTAATGTATACCATGGTGACTATGGTTGATAATGCTGTTTTTGTAACTGAAATTTGCTAAGAGGGTGAAACCTAAATGTTCTCTGACACACACACAATGATAAATATGTGAGGAGACGGGTGTGTTAATTCACTAGGCGGTGGGCATCTTTTCACATTTATACATATTCCAGATCAACATGATGTACACTTTGAATATCTTACAATTTTATGTCAATTCTACCTAAATTTAAACCTGAAATTTTAAAACAGATATTGTTGCCGAACCAGGTTCACTTGCCTGATGCACAGCAAGCCAAACACTGAGACGCCAAGTTTGCAGCAGGGAAGGGTTTATTCATGAAGCAGCCAAGTGAGGAGACAGGAGAAGAAATCTCAGATCCACCTCCCTGAAGGTGAGGGCTCAGGATATTTACAAGAAAAAGTAGCAGGGCGACCTTAGGCATGAGGAAAGGTGATTGGCGGTGGGGAAAGGTGAGGTTATCAGTGTTGTTCCCAGGTGTATCTGGATCACAGGCTTGTATGAGATGCATGTTCATAGACGGAGGCACTCAACATGTTCTGAGATTGGAGGCTTAGACCCTCTGACATCAAATGGTCATTCATCAGACCCCTGGGCAGACCCAGTTGTAGGGGTGGTGGGTCCGAGCCAGTCTTAGTTAGATGGAACTGAACAGGAACCAACTCGAAGTTCCTTTAAAACTACTTAAACCTCCCTGTTACTATAGTGACCCATAGTCGGAGGCGTTATCTACAGGGATGGTTAAAGTGTTTTGTTATATATTACCTAGGTTACGTGAAGCTTGGAGTGTATGGAATTGAAGAGAGACAGGGAAAATATAACTAAAGTGAGTTCAATCAGCAGAGGCAGGTTTTCAACACGCTATTCCCTTATCTGTTTCTCTGTAACACAAGCTCAAAGATTTCTCTTAGTCACTACTTTCTGTTAACCCAGGAAGGGACATGGTTTCAGTATTACATCCATGAAAAATGGAAGGTCGATAGTGTCTAGCTCCATAACACTTAGGATTATAGGAACTGAGTCAAACATCACACGATCCAAAAGGTCCCCCTGGCTGACAGTATCTGAGCAAGGCTTATTTATTCCTCATTTCTGAATTACCATGTTTACCTGCATTGGTGGCTTAGTGCATGATTTACAAAGAGCTGCACACTGGAAACCTTCTAGAGTGTTCGATCCTATTGTCCCAAAGTAAAATGCTGCATTTGGAGATTACCCTTTGTGGGGACTCCTTTGATTTTTTATATATTACATTGTAATCAGACAAAGAGAGATATCATGGAATAATTTTGTATATATTTTTTATTATTTTCTTCAATATGACCCTTTCTCTAGTTAATAAGAGACATGTATGTTGCCTCAAAAAGGATTCGGTATTTATCACAAGAATGCAAAGAGAAAGAATGGTCTGATGTTCTCCTTTTATATTTTCAAAATAAACTGTTTAAGTCCAGATGGGAAATAGTTGTTTTCAAAGCTATCCCTTTCATTTGCAAGAGGTGAAATTCACTGTATGAAGACAAGGTCCTAGAAAATAAGAATGAGGACACTCTGATAGAAGAGCAGCACAGTGATAACCTGCCCAGCAATAGGAGGAAAGAGGAGGAGAATGACACAGATCACCCTGCCCAGGAGAGGAGACAAGATTCATTCTGGCTGAGAGAGGAGAAGAGGGTGGACAGAGGGCTGTTCTTGGAGGGTTTGCGGCTTCATGGATGAGGGGACGTGGCTGGGTTTACTGATGAGGGATGAGAATCATCGTGGAGAGACATTATCCCTCATCAGCAGGGTGTGGGCATCAGGAAACCTCACTGAGACCCGTAGACCCTCTGCAGCCAATGAGTGAGCACCAGCCACCACTGCTCAGGGGCACATTGGCTGTCCTGATCTTTGAGGTTTCCAGTGGCCCTGGGTAACTGCTGTGCTCGTGTCTCCTGGACCATCCAGCCGAAGCCCTGACCATCCTTTCCCTGATCCTCTTTGAACTCTAACTGAAAATTCTCCCTTTTCAGTGACCTGGGGTGTTGGAAACATTCCAATGGTTTGCAAAGTCAGACACAAAATAGAAGAAGAAGGACACAAAAGAGAATAAAGTGTCATTACCAATTTTTTTGAACTCAAAAATTTGTAAAGAACAAAAACTATTTTCTGAGGGGACGGGAAGCACAGCAGTGGTAGGTGAGGCCCAATGGCGGCTGGGGACTCAGCAGAAGGACTCTCTGAAGGAGGTCCTGGGATCCTATGAAGGCTGGAAAGAGAGTCCATGGCTGACGGTGGGAAGTGACAACAAGAAATGGGAGCTGCTGGGACAGCATGGGGATCTGCTGCCCTGTGGGCACCTCTTCCCTTCCACGAGCTGCTGCGCACAGACGTCAGGCTTCAGGATAATGACTCTCGGGGGAGCGAGACTTGGCAGGAGGTGTAGCCGTGGAAGGAGGCCACGGGTTTCTGCCCACATTAGTGGCAGCTGCTTGTGACCTGGGGCTGCCAGGTAACCTGCGGTGCTTCTGCTGGAAGGACGTTCTGCTTGAACTGATGGCTGTTGACTGAGTTGTCTTATGGAGACAGGGGAGAGGGCTGGTCTCTCCTGGGAAGAAGCAGACCCTTCTGGGAAACTAAGAAAATTTGGGGCAGGTGGGGTATGAAGGAAAGATCCTATGCCACACCCTTTAAGGGGGAAAGGGTCACCGAAGGGAGAGAATGCATTTGGATGGGCTAACAAGTTTATTCGGGAAGGATGTCATAGGAACAATTTTTATGTGTAGTCTGTAAACTAAACGGGGGCTTCTGGGTTATCGGGCCTGAGATGGAGCCCCAGATATGAGTCATGTGGAGTCCAGGTTTGTGCTTGAGATGCTGCTAAGCCGGTGGGGACAGCCCTGTGTGAACAATCCCTTACTAACCCGGCAGAACACCTGCAATGTGCCTGCAAACAGGCGGGGAACACTTGACACTCAGGAGACATCAGGTTATTGAAGGAAGAGACCCCGTTGCTTGTCTTTGGCTGAGAGAGGACAGTGGTGACACTCATCCAAGGGCTGAAGATGAAAACCTGCGACACTGGAAAGGATACATTGTCCTTTGGTGTGGCTTTACTGTGCTCAACTCTACTGTAACTGCTTGCTTTAGATTTCATACTTGTAAAAAAAAAATATGGAGAATGAGAGAAAATCAGGGATAACTGGGGTGGGTACTCTTGGTGCTTGCTCCACTTCCTTTATGAAAAAATAAAGTAAGCCAGTCCTTGAGATGACATATGGAATGCCTGATATAATCACCATTAAATATCTAGTGTCCATGCGCTGAAAGTGACTTCCACCCCATGTGTGCTCGGTAAGACAAGTGACCTGCTCCTGTGTGATGCAGGTCACGGCAGTGGGAAGGGCAGGAATGGAATCATGAGGGTGGATGAGCAGGTAGGATTTCTTATTTCAACTCCGTGAGCCTCTGAAGAATTTGTGGGTGGGTCACACTAAAAGTGTCAGTGCTGGCCCGAGAGGTGGTGTGAACTGTACTTTATGGACACTTAACTGAAGATCTGAAAGACAAGTTTAAGATCAACCCTATGCAGAAGTATCATTCATCTACAGATCCAGGAAAGAAACCAGAGATTTTTGGGTTTTCCAGAAGGCTACATTAGCCACTTCAGTGCCTGATATGTTGGCACTGACCCCTGCACCTTAAACCCAGCCTCACCCACCAAATGTCATGGTGTTTAGAAATGAGAAGGTGGTGAGAGCATGTGGGTGGTGACTTGGATTCTTATTTAGAGAGTGCCCTAGATGGCTGCCATGGTTGTGTGCAGCTACACAGTACAGATTCTTTTTGTTCCTGATATGTCCTCTGATTCCTTTTACTATATCAGGTTCCACAAGTTCATCTTTAGCAGCATCCTGTGCTTCTATCACAAGTCCCCAAAGATCATCTCCTTTAAAGAGGCCGCCTCCTTCTCCATCATGCTGCTGGCCTGGGACTTCCCACTGTCTCATAGCCCTTTCCAAGCCCTTTCTTTTTGACATTCTCACAGCTAATGCTCTGACAACAAATGTTATTTTTTCTCACTATTTCCCACTCATGTCAGCCTACAGGTCCTGGGTGTGGATCCCCCATTATGGTGTCTGTCTATAACCACTACCAGGACCCAGCACACTGGCCTCCTTTCCTTCTGGTCTCTGCCTGACACTCAGCTCTGCTGGGGGCTCCCAGGCTGACTCTTACATGGATGTCGAGCAGGGCAGTGCACTGTTTGTGCATGGACTCTGGGAGGGTATGTGCTTCCTTTTTGGATTTTTAAAACTTGTAATATGGAGAGATTCTAACTGAACTTGCCACTATACATCTTCATTTACAGAATTCCAGACTTCTTCAATGTAAACCAACATCAGTGACCCAGCCTAATCCAACAGAGAAGTTAAGAGCCACCCCTGCTCCACTCCGCTCCCAGGTAAGAAGAGCTTTGGTCAACCTCAAGACAAGAAACATGGGTGCTCCTGCTACTGAACCAGGTTCTTGTGTCCTATGCAAAGAAAGCCGAAAACGTGAAACACTAAGGTGCGGCAAAGAAAGGCTTTATTCACAAGGCATCCAAGAGAGAAGAAAGGAGAACAAGTCTCAGATCCCCCTCCCCAAAGGCCAGGGGCTTGAGACATTTGAGAGATAAAGAAGCTGGGTAGCCTTAGGCCTGGGAAAAGGTGACTGGAATTAGGGAAAGGTGAGGTAATTGGTGTTCTGCAGAGGCGTATGAGTAATGTGCTTCTTCGTGGGATGTAGGCTCTAAAGTGGAGGCACTTAGCATGGTCTGAGGGTGGAAATTCTGGTCCTCAGACCTGAAGTTGTCATTCATGGGACAGTTGCACACGCCCAGGTTTGGGGGCAGTGTTCCAAACAAGTCTTAGCCAGCTCAAGCTTGAATTAGACGCAGCTGACTCCAAGTTCCTGAAAAGAACTTGGGTGAAACCTTATTGTTTAGTCAACACAATGCTTGGAGGACATGCAACAAAACAATTAAAGTGAGCTTGCTCACCGAAGGCGGGCTACAAGCAGTGAGGTGTTTAACGAGCTTTAAGACAAGCTCAAGAATTCTGTTAGTCACCAGATTCTGTTAACCGCATGCGGTAGAGTTAACTCCTTTTATAGCAAATGAAGCCAAACTGTAATAAGTTCATCATGGGTGTGATTCCCCTCACTTGAAGTGCTTCCTTTTCAGTCTTTTGTTTTCCCTGGTCTTTGGTGACAATCAGGGCTGACATGCTTAGCACGGTCCTTGCACCAAAGAATCCTGGCCAGATTGTTAGAGGGACCAGAAGAGACATGTGATTGTGTGGACAGCCTAGACCATCCCAGTGGCTCAGGGAAGACTGTGTTTCCTTCCCTAGCTTCATCTCTGTGCACTTTTTGCCTCAGAACACTGGGACATACGGGGACACCATCTAAGGTGAGCATAAAGTAAAGGGGCTCAGGGACAGTTCACATGACCTTTCATGCAGATCTTATGGCAGAGAGGAGATAGGAGCATTGTAGCTTTTCTGCTCAGTTAAGCAGATTCTCCCAGGGCAGATATTTCCCTGGAATTCGTGGTAATGGCGTGTGTCCGAATCATGGATTTAGAATTTCAGTTGTTCCCTTTCTTGAATATAGATAATTGGTTGTAAGTAGGAGAATAAGAAAAAATATTTTATACATCCCTGGACATCACACAGATCCCAAAATCAAAACTTATTGCTGATCCTAAAAATGGACTGAAGCGAAACTAGACTCATTAACTGTGATCACCCTTTCCATTGCTCTGCCATAGATTTCCTGCTTCAGGCTTCTCTCCTAGCAGGAGTAGTAGTGATATAAAAATTTAAATGATTTAGTTTCACACACATGGATTTTTCTGCTCTAGAATAAACAATCATGTTTTAATCTATTCATAACCAAATTTGTTCTGAAGGGGAATTAACATGAGTGGGTTTTGCGTATATTTACACCTTTACTTATAAGCCTGTGTCTTAGTGTCAAGAGACACTAAGACTCTTGACTCTGCAATGTTAGCAGCTCAGGAGGGACGTGGCTCATGACCCCACCGCACTGGAAGGTCTTTGCGGGCACATGGATATGTGTCATCTTGCATCCCTCATGGCATCTGGGTTGGGAGTTGACAATATACACAAACAGGGAGAGGAGGAGTTTCTAGGGCCAATTCAGCTGAGAGTTCCCAAAAATGCAGCAAGTCAAGGGGAGAACAAGCGCCAACAGTAGAGTTGAGGTCAAGAGCAAGAAATACTGGGTAAGGTACCAAATGGCATCTCCTTGATGAGGGTAAGTGTTTTCACTGCACCTATATTATTAGTTACATAATAATCACAGCTCCCCTGGGTATTGTTCTGTGATAGGTGATCTGACCAAGCCCAGTTCTGATACTCCTTTTCTCTGTGACACAGGATATATTAACTTAACTTCTCTAAGCCTGGATTTTCTCAAATGTAATACGTTGTGGATAGCACCTAATCAACAGGGCTATACAAAGGTTAGAGGAGAGCATAGAGAAGAGATATTTAGCATATGGCCTAGAAGAGTAATTTCTCAATACATATGAACCACTATCACTGTAGACAGATCATTCAGAAGAGACAAATCGTGGAACTTTGGAGAGATAGTCTCAGACCTGGATTCTAGGACCACAGACAATGTTACGAATTCTACCTTCAAAATATCACTTAATTCCCTCATTCAGAACTGCATTATTTTTTGTTAATATATTTATTTATTTATTTTTGGCTGTGTTGGGTCTTCGGTGCTGTGTGCGGGCTTTCTCTAGTTCTGACGAGCAGGGACTACTCTTCGTTGTGGTGTGCAGGCTTCACATTGCAGTGACTTCTCTAGTTGCTGAGCACAGGCTCTAGGCACTTACACTCAGCAGTTGTGGCACTGGGCTCAGGAGTTGTGGCTCGCAGGCTCTAGAGTGCAGGCTCAGTCACTGTGGTGCACAGGCTTATTTGCTCCACAGCATGTGGGATCTTCCCGGACCAGGGTTCGAACCTCTGTCCCCTGCATTTGCAGGTGGATTCTTAACCACTGCACCACCAGGGAAATCCAGAGCTGCATTATTTTTCCCAATAATAATCCAATACATGCTCTCTTCCTCTCTATCCTGATTCAGTCTACCCCTCACACAGCTATGGACTTCAGTGTGTTTGTTTGTTTTTTCCCAATTATAAAATGACAATGTTGATTTACTTCCTCTTTGAAATTTAAAATTATCCTAAAATAAATAAAATCCCAAGCAATATAATTTATTAAATGACTTTAGTGTTTAAAAAAAGAAAAGAGAAAATAAAATAACTCAAGGCAGCTACTCTTGATGTAGCAGGATGCTCCCCAGGTGCAGTGGCTTCCAGGTGGGGTTGGCCAGCGGCTCTGACTGAGGTGTTGCCAGCAGTCCCCACCCAACATCCTAGACCTGTTTCCACAGTGAGGATTCATACTTCCCTTGTGTAATTGATGACTTTGCAGACAGAAAGTGAACAAAAGGGGAAGCATGGTTGGAGAATCTCAGAGAGAGTCCCCGTGGGAAATATGTGTGACCTCATGAGACAGTCCTGGGAACAAGGCCCATAATCAGAGGGGTTCAGTTGTTCTAGACAAACCTGGTGGCTCTTACTTGACAAGACACTGACCCAAACAATCGAAATGCCAAGTGGGAATAAAGCTATGAGTAATACCGGTGAACCGTCTAATAAATGCATATAGGGTAAGAGAATCATATTTTCAGTTCAGCAGGAAAAAGGAAGTCCTGGGAACTTTTCATTTTGTGAGGCACAATACAGCGGAACATCGTGGACTTAGTGACAATGTGGAAGTGAGCGTGATGTTCAAATAAGAGCCGGGAAGAAACTAGGGAGCGATTTAGAGGCCGCGGTGGCCCGTGTGGTCAGTGCAGAAACTGGAGTTCCAGATATAGATGATGTCGGTGGTAAACGAAGCAGCAGGGGCTGAACCGGCAGCTCTGAGCAGCCTCCCTGTGTGACAGGCTCACCAGCCCTAGAGGCACGTGAGGCAGCAGGAGGAATTGCTGGGGCGGGGGGCCTGGAGCAGCGTGACAGGAGCAGTGAGAAGCATGTCTGGAGGGGAGAGGGGTCTCACGTGTCAGGGCAGAGTTTAGCCCCCAGGCAGGGGCTCCCTGGAAGATTGCTCCGGACGGGAGCAGCATGGCTCTGGCCAAGGAGATATGAACATCGACTAAGGATGGAGGGACAATCAAGTCATAGTAGGTTATGCGTAGACAATGAAAGCTGTTAAGGTGTTGTGTAAGAGCCCGTCTCCGAGAATCCTAAGGGATGCTGTCGAGGGTAAGTCCCCATGGACCATGAGAGCTGAGAGCCTCTGCTGGGCATGGCCAGTGCACTTGAGAGCTGGTAGGATCAGTACAAACTTACTTTATTATTACTTCATTATTGCAGAGGTAAGGCCCAGACAACCTTCAGATTACATTCATAAACTAAAGTATTTCTGTGTAAAATTTGTGTACATTTTACATATTTTTTTCTGGGTAAGTAAACGCAGTAATATATCAAGATTAACAATACTTATATGTTTGAGGTTTTTTTTTTTTTTTTTTTTTTTTTGTCTGTTTGTTTGGTTTAGATTTTTTTTTTTTTTTCTAATTCAATTGGCACTAAAACACCCAAACTGAGTCTCTTAGTCTCCAAGGCGATTATTCAGTTGGTGACTCCAATTAGTATTTTGAGACTCTTTTTGAAATTCTAAAAAAATAGGAATATCCCCGAAAAGTAATATTTAAAATTTTCATCAATTTAGACTTTCTTACTAAGTAGAGGTGAGGCCTTGATCCTCAACTCTGGCTGCAATATAAAATACTCAGGTAAATGTTTAAATATCCTGCCATCCGGCTGTCCCACTCCTGCACACTCTGCCCTAATTGTTCTCGTGATGTGGAGTCCTCTGTGACAGAAGTTTTGAATCTCCCAGTGTGATTCTAACAGGAATACAAAGATAATTATCAGTAAGCTAATGGGCAAGAAGTTAAGAAAAATACAACGGATCTCAACTTTATAAAGTACATCTGTCATCTCTGCTCTGCCCCTTCTCTTCTCCAAAACATAAACACACAGGTACACACACCTCCCCCGGTCCCCACCAAGAATCCATCCTCCAGACTTTCCTGTATTTGAGTGTCTGCATTCCAAAAGCAATGCTAGATTCTGAGGGTTTTCTCTTACTTCTCTCTCCCCTCATCCTCTGCTAGGCTCCTCCCGTGGTGCCCCCTCCCGATTTCTACCAGAGCCCAAGGCTGTGGCCACTCTACTCAGTATCCCACTCCGTGTCTAACATGGGACCTGCCCAGACAAAATCTTAAACATTAGCTGAATTGAGGTAATGAAGTTGCTATTTGTGGTGTCTTACTAGCTGCTTTTTCTGCATGCTGGGAGGACAAGGTTTTGTTCTCATTTTCTGGGTCACTGTTTCACCAAAACCCCAGGTTTCACGCTCCGAGTGTTGTGCTGTCTCGTGCGTACGTGCAGTTGTATCTTCCATATTCTTTTTCCTAATTGTGTTTCTCTCTCGCTCGCTCGCTTTTAGCCATAGAAAAGAAGCTTTCAAACAGACACATGAGGATAATATCATGAAAAGGAGGGGGCGCATTATCCACAGATCCTTGATAACACCCCGCCCCCTGGGGATCCTGCCCATCTCTGCCGCCCCCCTTGTGACCCTCTCCCCATGGTTCCCTGCATCTGATGATGCCAACCTCCTCTCACACCCTAGAACATACCGGGCTCTTTCCAACCTCTGCTCCTGTCCTTTCTGCCTGGAATACTCTTCATCTTGCTCATCACCTGCACATCCTACAAGTCTCACACTCATCTCATCCCCTCAAGGGGACCTTCCAGACACCTTCTCCTGGGAAAGAGAGACTAATTACCTGAAGAGGAAGCTCAGAAATCCTCTCTGGCCTGTGAGGTGACAGCTGTGCAGACCCTCCCTCCACCCCAGTGTCTGACAGTGGTCATTTATTGATATATATTTTTTCTGACAATGTTTAAATTATAAATTAATCTTAGTTGAAGGGATTAAAGAAAAGACATGTGGACATTGTGTGAGAATATTTGTGCCTACAGACACAGAGGCTATGAACACATGAACCGAGTAAAAGTGTAAGTTTTAATTTTTTTGTATTATCCTTAGACTTCTAAAAATCTCAAACATAAGGAGCTCTGTTACCCCTCAATATAATCTTCAGGTATATCAATAATCAAAGGGAAACAAACAAAGTAAATGTTGTCAATATTTATGATTGAAGTAAAAGCAATATTTTGAATGGAAAACAGAAGTTGGCCACTAATCGATGTTCTGTTCTTTCTTTATAATAATTGAAAATTCTCCTTGGCAACATTGATTGACAAGATGAGGAAGTTACATTTCATAAACTTCTTATAAAGTCTTGGGTTATCCTCATTTATAAATAATGACACTCAGAAGAGAATTCGGGTTTTTAATGTTAAAAGGTTAAATAATAATCACATTATGAATTAATTAATAAACTGGTTAATAAATCAGTTAATAAACTGGTTTATCTTTTTAATGTATTCATTCTACTTTAATGAGCATAATTTATACTTTATAATTGCCTGTGACATCCTATAAGTGAATTTATATATTTTCAGTAAACTTATTAGATGGAATAGAAAAGTGTATGGTGCACAAAGAGGTTGAATAAATGAAAATATATAATTAAAATCATCTTTGTTGTTATAGCATCTAGACCAGAGAAACAAAAAAAATCAGTAAGTATATAGAAGATTTGAATGACACTATTCACCTTGAAGTAATGAACGTTTATAGAGTTCTCCACCAAATCATTGCAGAATAAAATAATATTTTTTCTAGTAAATATGGAAAATTTACCAAGATATTCTGCCCAGAAAACAGGCTCATTAAATATGAAAATAATCAAAGTATTACAAATTATGTTAAGAGAATTAAATAAGATCTTGCATGTAAGGGCTCAGGTGGGCCCAGAAGGCTGCTTCCCACCCACCACTCTAACCACAGACAAGGGAACACAGAGTTTCAGCTGGAAGTCATTAGGCCATTGTGGATCGAGGGGATGGAGAGGTAGAAACAGACCGTGAGAGATGAAAAGGATCCAAAGCAGGACCAGAATCCAGCACTAAGAGAGATCACCCTGGGGCCTATTTAGACAATTGACACAATTATCTCCAATCATTCATTGGGGTTACTGTGTTTGCTGCATGGTCTTAGATAAGTGCTAGTAAATACATCATCTCATGTAACTCTCCAAACAGCTCTATGACATAGTTGTATGGTCATCTCTGCTTTAGAAGTAAGGAAAGTGAGGCTAGAGTTGGTTAGGTGGCCTGTCCAACATCACACAAATAGGAAGGGGTAGAGCTAGGATGGGAATGTTTGTGTAATTCAGGACCAGCTTGTGCATTTCCTAGCAGCATCCTCATGTCTAAATGGATGAGCCACACCTCACACAAGCACCTCTAATTCAGGATTGGGAAATGAACTGTGAAAAGTCTCCCACATATTTTGCATAATCTTTTGAAAAATAAAAGAATATATAAGGCTTCCCTGGTGGCTCAGTGGTTAAGAATCCGCCTGCCAATGCAGGGGACACGGGTTCCAACTCTGATCTGGGAAGATCCCATGTGCTGCGGAGCAACTAAGCCCGTGGGCCACACCTACTGAGCCCACAAGCCACAACTACTGGGCTCGCGAGCCACAACTGCTGAAGCGCGAGAGCCTAGGGCCCTTGCTCTGCAACAAGAGAAGCCGCCTCAATGAGAAGCCCGTGCACCACAACAAAGACTCAACGCAGCCAAAAATAAAATAAATAAGAAAATTAATAATAATAAAAAATATATAATATAAAAGATTGTTAAAACATTAAATAAAACACAGCTGTCACTTTCTATCAAGTGTAGTGAGGAAGAGAAAGAAACAAAACTGAAACATTTTAATAATTAATTAGTTAATTAACTAATTCCCATGGTTCACTTTTTTGTTGTTGGCTTCCTTAGATCCTCGTGTTCCTCTCACCGCGGTGGCTTCTCCTGTTGCGAACCTGTGGCTCTAGGCGCGAGGGTCTCCGCAGCTGTGCCTCGAGGGCTCAGCTGCTCCTCAGCATGTGAGATCCTCCCAGGCCAGGGATCGAACCCACGTCCCCTGCACTGGCAGGTGGACTCCCAACCACCGGGCCACCAGGGAAGTCCTGGTTCACTTCTATTCTCCAACCCTCAACTTCTGGTGACTGTGCTCAGCTGCTGGTTAAGGTGCGAATGCACAGACCTTAGGAAGGCCTCCTTCTTCAGCAGAGATGCCCGCAGAGGCTCTAAGCAAGGCCCACAGTCCCTCTCTGCTTGGCCCCCTGAACCTCCTCTCATCACAACACCCCTGCTGTCAGGAGGATCCGCAGCATCTGCCCACATCTCCCCCTCCCTCTTAGGAGAGTGGCTTCTACATTGATTTCCTGAGCAACATTATCAGCGGGACCCTTCCTCCTTCTAACTCCCAAATACAAGGACATTCCACAAACAGTGTTATACTTTGCTTTTAAAAAGATCCACCTAGGGCTTCCCTGGTGGCACAGTGGTTAATCATCCACCTGCTAATAAAGGGGACATGAGTTTGAGCCCTGGTCTGAGAAGATCCCACATGCCAAAGAGCAACAAAGCCCACGTGCCACAACTACGGAAGCCCATGTGCCTATAACCCGTGCTCCATAACAAGAGAACCAACCCAATGAGAAACCCGCACGCAGCAATGAAGAGCCGGCACATCATAAATAAATAAATTTATAAAAATAAAAAGATACACTTAAATACCTGTATTAGTTTTCTGTTGTTGATGTAACAAATTACCAAAAGTTCCTTCTCTTACAGTTCTGGAGGTCAGAAATCCAAAATGGATCTGACTGTGCTAGCTTAAAGTGTCAGCAGGTCTGTTCCCTCTGGAGGATCTGTTGCAGGGTCTGTTCCCTGCCTTCACCAGTCTGTAGAGGCCACATGATTTCCTCGCTTTCTGGCCCCACCGGCAATCACATCACTCCCACCACTGCCCCAGTCCTCACACCTCCTTCTCTGGCTGTGAGTCTCTGTCCTTCCTCTTTCATAGCTGAAGACCTTTGTGATTGCTTTGCACCCACAAAACTTATCCAGGAGACCCTCTCCAAGTCAAGATTCTTAATTTAATCTCACCCACACAAGTTCCTTTAGCTACGTGAGGTAATATATTTGTGTGTTGGGGAATTAGGCCATAGGCTTTCTGAGGAGCCATTATTCTGTTGACCAAACTACCCTTTCTGCACAACTTGAAAAAAATTTGTTTTACACTGATGGAAGAAATTTTCACATATTAAGATATGGGGAAGTCATTCTGGCTGACACATGACTTGAACTTTGGGCTATCCCAAAGAGCCTGTTTGTAGCCTATTCGACATGCACTGTACATCTGCTATTAACCATTAAAGAAAAAAATGCATTTAAAAGTAAAATGGAGCAACTATGGTTTAGGCTTTCGAAATGGACCGGGTGGCCACTGTAGACAATGTTTCAAACACATTCTTTTATTAGTGAAAACTTGAGTTTTCTGACCTGTATTGTTGGCGAACACAAGTTCATGTGCCTGATGCAGAGTGAGACCAAGGTTTATTGCAGAGCCATGCAAAGGAGAATGGGAGGCTCATGCTCAAAACACTCCAAACTCCCTGAAGGGCTTCAGTTAAGCATGTGTAAGGGCAAGCTTAAGGAGGGGTGAGGTTGGTTGTTGATCTAAACCCTAGTCAGTTGCATCATTTGCAAATATTTTCTCCCATTCTGTGGGTTATCTTTTCATTTTTTTTATGGTTTTCTTTGCTGTGCAAAAGCTTTTCTGTTTAATTAGTTCCATTTTGTTTACTTTTGTTTTTATTTCCATTACACTAGGAGATGGATAGTAAAAGATATTGCTTTGATTTATGTCAAAGAGTGTTCTGTCTATATTTAGTGTATAGTGTATATAGTGTCCTCTAAGAGTTTTATAGTATCCAATCTTACATTTAGGTCTTTAATCCATTTTTAGTTTATTTTTGTGTATGGTGTTAAAGAACGTTCTAATTTCACATTTTTTTACATGTAGCTCTTCAGTTCTCCCAGCACCAGTTTATTGAAGAGACTGTCTTTCCTTCATTGTATAGTCTTGCCTCCTTGGTCATAGATTAATTGACCATAAGTGGGTGGGTTTATTTCTGGGCTTTCTATCCTGTTCCATTGATCTATATTTCTGTTTTTGTGCCAGTACCATACTGTTTTCATCACTGTAGCTTTGTAGTATAGAGTGAAGTCAAGGAGCCTGATTCCTTGAGCTCTGTTTTTCTTTCTCAAGATTGCTTTTGCTATTCAGGGTCTTTTCTATTTCCATACAAATTTTAAGATTTTTGTTCTAGTTCCGTGAAAAATGCCACCGATAACTTGATAGGGATTGTATTGAAGCTGTAGATTGCCTTGGGTAGTATAGTCATTTTAACAATGTTGATTCTTCATATCGAAGAACATGGTATATCTTTCCATCTGTTTGTGTCACCTTCGATTTCTTTCATCACTGTCTTATAGTTTTTGGAGTACAGGACTTTTGTCTCCTTATGTAGGTTTATTCCTAGAAAATCCTAAAGACGCTACAAGAAAACTACTAGAGCTCATCAATGAATTCTGTAAGTTTGCAGGATACAAAACTGAAACATGGAGATCTGCGTTTCTATACACTATACACTAACAATGAAAGGTCAGAAAGCGAAATGAAAGAAACAAATCCATTTACCATTACATCAAAATACGTATACATATAATTCTTGACAATCAACTTATGTCATTTTGAGGTTTTTGCCTTTATAAGTCTCCCCAATCTTGTAGTCTGGCTGAACACATTTCAGGTCCTTCTAGAATGTATCTCTCCTGAGCTATAGACCTCATTTTGGTTCAAGTAAAATTCTTTTCTATTCCTAATATAGATTGATTTAGAGAATATTTATATTGACAACACAATTAAAGAGTTTCCTTTTAACATTTCAGAATATAATGAACAGCTAAAATATGAGTTACAGATACTAAAGCCCACTTTCATTTAGTGCACTGAGGCTGCTACAAGGGAAGGGGAGAGGCACATTCTCTGGGCCCAGCAAGGAGGGCCTCCACAGCTCTCTGCTCCTCCCAGGCGCTCCGAAGCCCACTGCGCCGCCCCTGGTGGGGGTGGGGACGGCAGCTCAAGCATCATGGAGACCCTGGGGATATGACTATGAGTTGGGAGGTCCCCGGACCTGCACCCTTCAGAGACCATCTCCGTCAATGACACTCCAAGCTCTGGAACTGTCAACCTGAGGTCCTCTTCTTATGGAGCAAGGGATCATGTGACTGAGGTGCAGAAAGCCCAACTGACAGCAGGTGTTTTAATCAAAGTAAGGGTTTATTTACAGATCTCCAAGCAAGGGAGTGGGAGACAAGCCACAGTTACACTCCAATTTGGCTTTTGAGTTAGCGGCCTTTTTAAAGGGAAGAAAAAAGAGGCTGCCATTAATCATCATCATTTGACATGTTTGTGACTCTTTCTTTTCCTTTTTTAACAAATCGAAGTATAGTTGACTTATTGATACAATATTGTGTTACTTTCTGGTGTATACCAAAGTGATTCAGTTATATATATATATATAATTTTCCATTATAGGTTATTACAAGATATTGAATATAGTTTCCTGTGCTATGCAGTAAATTCTGGTTAGTTACATTTTTTACGAACAGAATTGTGTAACTGTTAATCCCATACTATATGTGACATTTGTTCATCATAACTTCAGAAGTCAGGCTGTCTCTGGTTTAAGATTCTCAGGCCAGGTGTTCCCTGGCTCAGGGGTCTTTGAGCTCATCTTGCCCTGGAGAAACAACCTGAGTTTGGAGTGAACGATGACATCTACAACAGCAACTGGTACACTGATGATGTTCACAACAGAAGTGTAGTCACCTGACTCTGCTTGTTCAGTTAGCACAGGATTGAGGTCAGAGGTGACAAAGAAAAGGAAGAAAGTTTTGGATAGAGAGATCATCTGTAAACTCAGTGAGGGAACTCTGTTTTAGGGGGACTTGGATTCACCCTGCAGGACGTGGGAGGACAGCACCTCACTCCTGGTGCCCAGTCCCATCAGCCCCTGGACGGACCCCTGCACCTTAAGAGGCCCCTCTGGGGAAAGGAGGAGCTGCTGGGACAGCGGCCCCTGAGCCCCTCTCTCTTCTGGCCCATCTCAGGGCTCCGAGTTCCCGGAGGAGCGGAGGCGGAGGTCCAGGTGGGAGCGAGTGGCCGGCGGGGGAAAGAGGAGCCCAGCTCTGCAGCGGCCCGAGTGCAGAAAGCCGGGGTGGTTCTGGTCCCGTTGGGGAAGAGCCTCGGTTCGGAAGGCCTTCTGCGAGGAGCGCGGTGCCGCCCGCTAGCTCCCCACCTCTGCCGCCTTCCCTGTGGGCGGAGGCCTCTGGGCGGCTCCGGACAGGGAGCCGGGCCCTCCTTTCCCGCCGCTCCTCCAGCTCCAGGCCGGGGCCCTGCAGCGGAGCTTTTTGTAGCTGAAGCGCTTGCCCCGCCCGGAAGCCCGGGGAGCGGAGCAGAAAGACCATGGCCAGGAGCCTTGGTCTCCGCCCGCACCGAGGGGCTCCTCCCAGACCCGCCGGCCAAGCTGCAGGAAGAGCTGGTGGATCCAGAGCCGCGTCCTCACCAGAGAGGAGGTTCTCATCTTGTCGCAGGAAAAATTCAGAGACAGCAGGGAGAAGGAGAAGGCACAGCGAGGACTTCTGGGGCACAGAGGGCCGACGGAGTTGAGCAGCGGCGCCGAGCCCCTTGGACAGGCTGCTTACACGGTACGTGAAAATGAAGGGGCGGAGTATTCATTGAGGAGGGTGGGGCTTGTGGGTCACACTTCCTGATTTTCACCCAGCTCCACCTTTCTGAGGGGAGGTGGGAGTTTCCTCCTTATTTAGCCTTAGTGGGAAGTGTCCCCGCCCCAGTGCATGATGGGAACTTCTCATCTGCAACGCTAATTTTATTGTAATGAGGGCATAATGAGCAAAAGGTTACATTTAGAGGCCTGAGATTCCCGGTTTCCCACCTTCCCTTGCCTCCAGGAGACTTGTCATCCCAAAATGTATCATTTTCTGTCCGCCCAGATGTTCCTGCTTTTCTTTGTTTGCCTACAGACCCCCGTTGTTTACAAGGTGTATGGTTTCCTGCCATCTGGCCCCACCCCCTTTCTCTGCTCCTGGCTAGCTCGTTGCCTGCTGGAGCAGCCAGAGGTGGCGCCCTGGGCTCTGGGCTCGTTGGGGGGCAGGTGTGCTTACACTTCTCACTCTGCTGGCTTCCAGGATGGGGCCAGAGAACTGGAGCGGGACGCGCTGGGCCCCTGTGCTCTCTGTCCTGAGCCCAGGGCTTGCACTGGACAACAAGGCAGGAGCCAACTACTCGTGCCCAGGCAGGCCCCTTCTTTAATCCTTCATCTCTGGTGTGAAAGAGCCCAGATTTCCCATCCTGGGCAAAAATTATTCTTTAAAAATATTTTGCAGAATGCCTTCTGTTCTCTGCCAATATAAGATGTCGGTTGAGTTAACATTACCAGAGTCATCTGTAGGGATTGTCTGTGAGTAGCAAGGGCGGCTCATAGCCCCAAACCCTTTAGGAGCAGAACGTAGCTGTTCCACTCCCCTGGGTCATTAGCTGTCAGAGAAGCTGGAGCCTTACTTGCAGGACTCCAAGTGAAACTGCAGAACGTGTTTCAGGCCTTAGTAGAGCATAGGTTATGCACAGCTCTTGTGCAATCTGTTTGTTTTAGAATGCTCGTCTCTAAGAAGCATCCCTTTCACTGTGGCTCTATAGATCAGGCCATAAAATCCTACAACCCATGGGCCAAATTCTGCCCCCAACCTGTGCTGTACAACCTGCAAGCTAAAAATGATTTTTGTATTTTTAAATGTTGAAAAAATCTTTAAGTATTTTGCAACAGATGAGAATTATATGACATTCGCATTTTAGTGTCTATAAATAATGTTTCATTGGAACACAGCTCCTTTGTTTACCTTTTATCTGTGGCTGCTTTCCTGCTACAATGGCAGACTTGATGGATAAAGAAGAGGTCATATGGCAAAGTTTAAGTTATTCATTCTCTGGCCCTTTAGAAAAGTCTGCCAGCTCCTTCTCTAGAAAAGTAGTATTTTCTTACCACTATATGCTGAGGGTTACACTTAATAAGCATGTAAACTTTTGGTGAATTTTGCCCCTTGAAATAAACCTTGGGTAGCTGTAAAACTGATGACATTACTCTCAGATATCTCACAATAAACCTAGCCACCAAATGTGCAGTTATTATTATGCTGAGAAGGAATTCATGTGGTGACTTCCTTCATCCAAGAAATCACCACAAATTAGCATAACTGGAATACAGCTCCCATCTGAATTAGCATCAACTGCAGAAACTGCCACATATTTCCAATCCTACAAATGGGGCAGAGTAAACCATAAAACTAGTTTGACCTTTGGATTAGAGACATCCCTTTTAACCGTAGCGGTGTTTGCCAAAGTTTATTGAACATGAAAATCAAAAAACAATAATAATTTATTGATAGAAAACTATCAGAATTTAATAAGTTCCATTTACACTCAGAGGAAAGAAAGCTACAAAAATGGTCACATTGATGACACAATTACTGTATAATTTACATGTGAAAATTTTATAAAAGCAAAAATAACTAATTAGAATCAAACTATTTTTTGACATTAAATAGAAAGCATTTTCATGCAACTTCCTGGTATACTCTTGCATCTGGTGCACCGTTTCTTTCTTAAAATGCATTCCTGCATAATGAGAACACATAGATAAAGACAGTTTGTATTTTTCTTTTGTATTTATAAGTACATTTTAATTGAAATTTATCAATAGTGTATGTAGCCTATAACACATTCTGGGAAATGCTGATTTATCTGGTAATAACGAGTTATTGTGAATTGTTTTGAATTATCTAAAATTAAATTAGAATAAAATTAGGACCCCAATAAAATAATCAAAATAGATATCATTTTGTCTAATATTTAAAATAGAAACACATTAAATCTCAAATATAATATTTGGGAAATGGAATTTTAAGAGGCTTGTAGAGAAAATTTTCTATTCTTATAAAAGATACTGATTTTCAAAAACATAATTTAGAATTCAAACAATTAAATTTAAAAGTAATTATTTTACAATGTATTTAAGAGCAAAACTTGCTCTTAGGAAAGGAAATCTAGCTTTCCTCTCCTTGTGTCTTGTAGAATAGCTTTCCAAGGGTTCAGAATTCTGTAAAATATTTGTAATAACCCAATCATTCTGAAAATATAATCTTTCAGAGTCCTATAATTGACAATGTTTTAAACATGAATTTTATTTTATCAAGTGCAAATTATCATTGTAGACTAGTTGCAAATATCTTATAATTTTACAATATATGAACACTTGACAGAAACCTCTGGAGGGTAGACATAAACATGGATCTCTGGGGGGCTGGGCGTTGTCTCTCTGTGAATGATTGTACACGCCCCTGGTGATTGAACACATTCTGAAAGTGGGATTCGTACCATGTCTGCAATCATCTTCCACCTTCATACATAGTCATGGAGATATTGACAGGTTTTTGGTGGAAAAACAAAGAAAACAAAGCAAACCCTTAGCTACAAAGTCTAAGGTAAGTGATGAACCTATGCCTGCCTCTGAATTCTTGGAATGTTCCTGTCCAGGTACACACAGTTCTTCAGGAATAGCACTCTTGTTAAGATTAAATTAATTCTCTTTTCAGTTATGAGGAAAATATTAAATGAAATTTAACAACAATAGAATTAATCGAAGAATCAGAGTTTAATCACAAATCATGTGTTTATGCTAGTGGCCATTCATCCTTGACATGTGCATACGTATTTGAACACTAATATAACAGTTAACCTCATTTGTGTTCCACTATTTAGTTACCATTCAAAGTTAGTTCCTGATTAACCCTAGTGTTTCTAAGTATATTTACAACTTCATAAAGACAGAAAGTCACTAAAGACAGACAATAAAGACAGAATTGATCACTAATCACTGATCAATAATGACTGTATTGAAGGAAAACTGGCCCATTATTGAGCACAAGATTTCATTGTTTTGAAAACACACGCTCTTACATTTAGGTCTTTAATCCATTTTTAATTTATTTTTGTGTATGGTGTGAAAGAACGTACCATGTCTGCAATCGTCTTACATATGTCCAAGCACTGACCCACTGAACTGCGGATGCTTTATTTCTTGCTGCTCGTTATCAAAGTTTGCATTCAACATTTCTCAAGATACTTCACCATCTACACATTTCTGCTGTCTATTTGTAACACACCTTCACACAGTTGATATGGTAGAGAATATTTTTTCCTGGACCTCAGCACTCGTGTTTTTGTGTAGTCAGTAGCAGTTGTTTCTGTTCTGAAATGTGCAGTGAGCATCTCTGGATTGGCCGGAGGTGACCAGCTGAGAGACTATAGCAGCTCACTTAACTCCTCCGTCACTGAGAGGCCTGGACGAATGGGACCTTAAGGTCCCTTGTGTTCATTCTTCAGCACATTTCCTGAGAATTGTACACACTGGGGCCACATTATGAACGAGACACAAGGGACCCTGCTCTAACGTTGCTGGGCAGAGTACACAGACTCCTGTAAATGAAAGTCTAAGAAAAATAACTTTGAAGAGCTCTATCAAGACAACAAATGTGACAATGACTGAAGGCCACAGCGCCCGGGCCGCTGCTGCTGAGACAGCAGGCCAGTCTCACCAGAGCGGGGCACTCTCTGCTGCTGACTCAGCCTCCTTCATTATAGATGGCATTTAAGATGTGAGGGGAAAAGAAAACTTTAATGTGCAACGGGCTGGGGAGTGTCCAGTGTTAGACGAGGGGGGCCCCGAGGTTTTTCTGAGGAGATAACATCTGAGCCTCCATCCAGGTGAGCAAAAGCCACCAGCCCTTTGAAGGTCTAGGTCAAGGGCATCCTAGGCAGAAGGAAGAGCAAGGTCAGAAAGTTGGAGATGGGTCCAAACCGGATGGTGAGAAAACACTGTGGCTCCATTGTCCTGAGTAAGGGGCATACATGATGGGGTGGGGGTGGAATGGGAAGGATGTGCCGAGTCAGGGCCTGGCTCAGGCTGGGAGTCTGTGGTCTGAGATTTGCTGCTGATGTGAACGCTCGTCTACGTTCCTAGTGCACATTAGATGTCCTGGGCCCACACAGGTGGAACACCGAGGGTCCAGAAATCTTATTGTGCTGGATGCAGTAGGCGAGGCACTAGCAAGATCACAGGGTCTGAAATCAGCAGGGGCTTTTGTGACATCAGTGAACCAATTTCTAGCACAGGAGACTGAAGGCTAACACAGGAGACTGAAGGAGACTGAAGGTTCAGCAGTCTTGCTCTGCATGAGCGAAAATGAATTCATTTATAAATTTGCAGAACTATTGTCTCAAAGAAAAAGTTCATCTTTCTGAAGGTCACATAGAAAGGGTACAAGGGAACCAGACCTTAGAATTCCTACTTCTGTGTAAGACAGTCACCAGGAAATTGCTTGGAGAGTTTAAGGAACATATAGCTTTAAAACAAGAAAGAAAAGACGGAAAAGTAAGAAGAGTTCAGGGGTGAAGGGGCTCATTCTAAGCCAGCAGGCTGTGTCTGGTGGTAGGCAGCCGCTCAGAGCTGCAAACTCCTTGCCCTGTTGCCAAGATCATTCGTATTGTGCTTTATCTGCACACTTACAAACACAGTTCAGCTGAAGTAACTCTTACTGACTCAGCTATCTCCCATTTGACGTTCTCAGCTCACGGGCATGTGGTGTCTGCAAGAACCGCCTCCTCCAGAGAAGGCCCAGGGTCTCCAGCTGGCACATGTGTCCCCTGTCCCATCATTTCACCAGTGTCATGTGGCCTACTTGCTTGCCTCTGCATAGCATGTTCCTGATGGTATCCCTTTATAGGCGGGGGAATCATTCCTTTCAACCATCACCTCAGCATCAATGTCCTCTCACCTGCAATTTTACTCCTATATTCTTTGAAAGAGCATTTCAACAAGTTCTCGATTTGAACAGGTATGTTTTGCATTTATTGATTTTTATGCATCCTTCAGTGTATCCTATGCTCTGTCTTCTGCCCTTGGCCTGTCGTGAAACACCTGTCTGAGTTTATCAATGACATCTAATCTCCCTTCCTGTTACCTCTTTTCCATTCTTCTCCACCCTTCTGTGACACATGTCACTACAGTCACATGCTCATTGTCATGATATTCGGTCCTTCCTTTGGGATGCTTATTATGCCTTCCTGCTTCTCTGATGCATCGTGGTCCAGTGTGTGCTCTGCCTGTCACTCCCAGCAGCCTCCCCCCTCGCTCTTCCCTTTGGAGCCCCTGCCTCCCAGTTCAACCGTCATTACTGGGCACCAGCTCCCAATAATTTGCAACTTGACTTCCCCTGTCCCCGAATCTGGGCTCTGTAGCATGTTTCCCTGAATAATTACCATGCATGAAACCTCATTCCTCTCCCTCTTCTTCTCCTCAGGTATAACCCCTGTCGATGCCCCCATCTCTCCTGAGCTCCCAGGCTCCATGGTTCAGAATCATACATGATCCATTTCTCTATACACCAGAGTTTATCTGGCATGTGGAGTCCAGCTCTAATGGAGTGAGATGAGCAATGATGGGCAGAGGGCAAGGTAGAGACAGGAGGTATGTACCAGGTCAGGCTGTGATTGGGTGAGAATAAAGGGCAGTGCTCAGAAGAAGAGTGGATTATGGAGGTTTTCTGAAGGTAGAACAGATTGGAGAATATATTTAGACACAGGTGGAGAAGAGGTCTGATAGGTTACAGTTTAAAGAAGCGGAATTCTCATTGCTAGTTTCCTCAGAAGGACTCAGCTACTCACCATCTTTACATAGTAACATCTTATCAACTGTTTTTTCAGTTAGAGAAAGTCCAGGTTTCACATCCCTTGGAAACTTATCCTGTAAATTTTCCAGCAGTGGAAAACAGTAGGCCAAAGTTACGCATGGCGGCGGTGTTTGGAATACCAAAAGATCAGTAAATATTGGCGTTTATTCCCATGTGGATTGGTGAAGTGAGCTGGTGCTGTTCTTTGTGTTTTGTCTAAATCTGCTTCTGAGCCATCGCACAAAGCCCAGCAGAATATGTGAAGCAGAGGTGCGGTGTGACACGTCTTCTCCTCTTACCGAACACAAGTTCCTGTGCTCGATGCCCAGTGCGGCCAAGCAAGTGGAATGTCAGAGTTTGGAGCAGAGAAAGGTGTATTGCAGGGCCACGCAAGGAGATGGGTGGCTTGTACCCAACAAAAGCCCAAACTCCCCAAAGGCTTTCAGGGAAGCATTTTGAAAGGCCAGGTGAGGGGGTCGAGGTTGGTTGTTGCAAACTTCTTGGTGCAGGAAAATCCTTTGTCCACGAAGGTGTCACGGTGTTCCTGTAAACCTCCAACAAAAGAAATGTTGTCTGTTCTGCAACTTTTATCTCTTTATGGATGAAAAGTGTTATCCCCTTAAGGGTTAGAGCCTTGAGAATGAGCTATGCTGCCTATATCAGGCTAGAGGCAACATTCTTAATTCAAAGCGAAGGCAATAGAACACAGAGGTTAAAGTAACAAAACATCCACTGTGGAATGAAATTCGTTCTGCCCTATGATGACACTCCTTACAACGTGTCTGATCGCCGTGCAGCTGGGACAGTGTGTGACTGAACGTCCAACTTCCTTCCCACCAGTGTGGCTGTGATGGGACCAGAGGCCTGAATGGGGAGGTAAGTAAGGACGCCTTAGTCTTCTGTTACCTCCCAGCCAAGGAGCTCTTAATCTGCGGGGATTAGGGAGACCAGGGAGCCTGGGCCCTCCCTGAAAGCACGTATAAAATGTGTTTGTGCACAGGCTTTTTTTCATATAAGATTAAAGGCTCTGGGTGCAGTCTCTCCAGAATATTTTATCAACATTTCTAGTCTTTAGTTATTCTTGTGAATTGTACCAGGACACACAGCTACAGTAATTTCAACACATATTAATTGTTAACTGTACCGAATAAAAGTAAACTTTCGAGGATTGGGGGAGACTGGTCGTTGAAAAGGTGTAAAAACATTCTGTGAAGTACTTCAAATTGAGAGCATTCGAGCCTGCACTATGAGTGTTACCAAATATTTTAATAAATAGTAGTTTGTTTCCCACTTGTGAGCTGCTAGGTTAACTCTTCTGTTTGTTTCTCTTTTAGTTTCTTTTTCTACATAAGAAAACCGAACTTATCAAGTCTGTCTGTCTGAACAGGATCACAGGAGAAAAATTTCAGGGCTGGTCTCAAGTATATTTTTAGATGGCAGGGCCTGTTTCTGTGGTAAATTGTAAATATTTCATAGACATGATTTTAGATGGCTTTGTGCTCTTCAAAAACTATCCCTCCAAGCTAATGTGCTTGTACTTAATGCACTAATGCATATAAATATTTATGCTTCCGTGGCAAGTGTGGCCAGCTGCTTAGAAACAAAACAAATAAAACAGTAGGGAACTGAAGGATTTGTTTCTTTGATTTTTGGTTTTTTTAATGGACTAAACTTGCCACTTGCTGTTCAATCCATAGAAATGTCCAGTGTATATAGTCTGAACCTTGTCTACTGAGAGCGAGAGTATCTAGGATATCAAGGTAAGTTAGAGTCACATGTCTCTCTAATTATACTCTATTTACACTGAGTTATGTAGTTATATTTATACTCTGTCCCCAGAATGCCAACTCTCTGGTTGCAAAAAATAAGAAATTTGCAAATTATTTAAAATTGTGGGTGATGTAGAAAACAATATAAGGCCATCCCTTGCTTTCTGTAGATCCAGATTATCCAGGAATAAAATGCCTTTAGGCACCCAGAGCAGAAATGCTCCTTGACTCTCTCACTCTTGGTCAGGACCGAAGCCCAGGGCGCCCTGAGCTGCGGCTGCCAGCACGGATGCCCGGCTGCTCAGCGCCGCGGGGGCGTTGCCTGCTGCCCACTCGCCCTCCTTTATTTTATATGGCATTGGACACATGGCAGAAAAAGAGAAATCTCTAAATTGGCAGAAGCCACCAGGTATGCTAAAACGGTGCTTTTTAATATTGGTTTGGGTTGTTTGTTTTTCATGTAGCTATCCCTGACAGAACAGGCCCCAAAGAGTTTTGAGACTAAAATGTACCTTTTCTTCCACTGACAGACCGTAGTAGCCAAACTAATAAACTCATCCGTCTTTTCTATGAGTCTGACATAAATTCTGACTTGCCTTGGGCAACTAACTGATTTCCAGGCTGACTTAAGCCCAGCGAGTGCTCAAGAAAAGGTCTAGTGACTAGAGTAGAAAACAGTGTGCAGCCAGGGTTTCGTTAATTGCGCTTCGTGTGTGTTCTGTGTTTAATCCTTACATTAAGATGCATTCTCATCCACAGAATAAACCTACCTGTTGCTTGACTCCGAAATGTATTGGCTAGCCTTTACAACAAGCTAGTTTTATAATGCCACAGGCACAGTTACTGTTGTTGTGTTTTAATACAAACAGTGGACATTTTAATTCAAATTTACCCTACTTTAGGGAAATAATTCCCTTGTGGTCCCGTGGTTAGGACTCGTGCTTTCACTGCCAAGGGCGCTGGGGGAGTAAGACCCCAGCGTATAGCCATGTTGCAGGGCCCAAAAACCCCCCCAAAATAACCAAACACATTTCCCTTTCATCCCTGTCAAGGTGTGTGATGTTTATTTGTATAATTTCCCCAAACTTTAAATATTTTTTTTCAAATCTACATTTACACACAAATAACGTAGATTCATTTTCAGTTCTGTTAAATAAATAATTCCTGTTGCTTTGCAACTTGCTGTTCTCATGTAACAGTAAGACTTTGAATTACCACCATTTCCTTTTTTCTTTCTTTTGGTTTTTCCATTGCTGTATAATAGCAGTGCCAAAAAGCTTTCTAGAATCAGGTAACGCTGTTATAAGCATATCCAGTTTCATATTTTATTTCTATCCCTCACTTATTATGCTGATCACTATGTAAATAATTGTGTCTAATTTTTTGTGTATAAATTTTATTTAAAGTTAATAAAGCCCAGTCACCAAGCATTTTTTGTGGTGCCTTTACACAGTCTAGTCTTGTTTCAAATTCCTTACAACTTTCAGGCGAAAACTTCACTGTAAAATTTAGGTTAAACTTTAGGCTGTATCTGGTGCACCTAATTCTGTTATTCAACTTGGTGGTGATGGGCGTTCCCTGATGGCCTAGGGGTTAGGATGCCGGGCTTTCACTGTGGTGACTAGGTTCAACCCCTGGTTGGGATCCCAAAAGCCATGCAGCGCAGGCAACAATAAAATTCTTGTGGTGATAACCAGTTTTCAGATGAATTAAATAAAAATATCCAGCACATTAATGATAAAACACAGTATTACAAATGAGTTCATAACATGGGCTTTTGCAGACGGAGGACCAGTGGCTGCTGCTCTGTGTCTGAGAATAAGGAGCCTCCCCTCCCACAAGAAAGAGACATCTTCTACCTGACACCACGAAGGGGTGACAGGGGCTGTGGCTCAGCAGGGATGAGGGGAGAGAACCAAGTCAGCCAGTAAATGTGCCCCTGAAACTGACCCCTTGCCCGCTCAGTCCTGTTCCAGACGCTCACGGACAGGGTGACCTCAGCTGAGATGGGCCCTGAACTGGCTCTTAAAGCTTCAGACCCTTGTTGCTTCATCTTCCCAAACAATCCCCAAACAGTAAGGGATTTGCTAACTTTAGGACAATGCCTGTAAATTAGTAAATGTTTTCCCAAAGATTGGAGAGATTTTTTATTTAGTTTGATTACAAGTCTTTTAGAACTAATTTCATGGCCAGTATCCTCTTTTTTCTTTGCTGCCATCCCCAACACAGCTTTTAAATCTGTTCACAAATAATTCACAGGAAACTGAGGTTGGCATTGAAAACGTTACGTTGTGCACATTTGGGGGCTTGTGCGTTTTCATTGTAGGTTTTACAATACATTGGCTTTGGTCACCGGGTTCCTGAGAGGTTGGGCCCAGGCCTGAAGGCAGCTCCCAGACCCCAGCCCTGGATACATCATACTTTGAGATGCGGCCTATGTGGCTCAGCCTCTGTGGCCTGGGGAAAATTCTACTACACAGAACAGTATTTCTAGGAAGGCTTGCTGTTGCTGTTATTTTAAACAAAACGTTTCACTGAGGCCTGTTTTGGCCCCTCTGGATTCACACATTACAGTGGCCAGTTCAAGTGCTCTGAGAGGGAAGAGGATCCTCACTCCAGAACGTGCTGGTAAATTCAAAAATGTTGTAAAGCACTTAATCGGATATAGGTCACTGTGAAACAGTGCTTCGCTAGCCAGGTCACCGACATCCCAAGGAGAGACTTGCTAGGCAGAGAGAGAAGCTTCTTCTTCTCTCTTTCGCTCTCTTTCTTTCGCTCGGTCTCTCTTTCTCTCTCTCTTCCTTTCTCTCTTTCACTCTTTCTCTCTCTCTTTTGCTCTTTCCCTTTCTCTTTCTCTCTCTCTCTCTTTCTTTCTCTCTTTCTCTTTCTCTCTCTCTTTCTCTCTCTCTTTCTTTCTCTCTTTCGCTCTTTCCCTCTCTTCCTCTCTCTTTCTTTCTCTTTCTCTTTCTCTCTCTCTCTCTTTTGCTCTCTCTTTCTCTCTCTCTCTTTCTCTCTCTCTTTCTCTCTCTTTCTTTCTCTCTCTCTCTCTTTCTTTCTGTTTCTTTCTCTCTCTTTCTTTCTCTCTCGCTCTCTTTCTTTCTCTCTCTTTCTTTCTCTCTTTCTCTTTTTCTTTCTTTCTTTCTCTCTCTCTTTCTTTCTCTCTGTCTCTGTCTCTCTCTCTCCCCCTCTGTCTCTCTGTCTCTCCCTCCCTCTCCCTCTCCCTCCCCTCTCCCTCTCCCACTCCCACTCCAACTCTCACTCTCACTCTCTCTGTCTCTCTCTCTCTCTCCCCTCTGTCTCTCTGTCCCTCCCTCTGCCTCTCCCTCTCCCTCCCCCTCTCCCTCTCCCTCTCCCACTCCCACTCCCACTCTCACTCCCACTCCCACTCCCACTCTCTCTCTCTTTCTTTCTGTCTTTCTTTCTTTCTTTCTTTCTTTCTTTCTTTCTTTCTTACTTTCTTCCTTCCTTCCTTCTTTCCTTTCCTTTCCTTTCCTTTCCTTTCCTTTCGTTTCCTTTCCTTTCCTTTCGTTTCCTTTCCTTTCCTTTCGTTTCCTTTCCTTTCCTTTCGTTTCCTTTCCTTTCCTTTCCTTTCCTTTCCTTTCCTTTTCTTTCCTTTCCTTTCCTTTTCTCTTCTCTTCTCTTCTCGTCTCTTCTTTTCTTTATTTTCCCTAACGAAAAGGTTCAGTTTGGGCCTCCAGTTCACTTTCCTCGCTGGGTTGCTTGTTTTCTGGAAGCTGAGTGGTGAGAGGCCTTGGTCTGTTTTGGATAGGCTCCCCTTACGGGATGTGCTTGGGCTTGTCCTAGGCCTTTATACGTCCACGTATACCTGTGCCACAAGCACACGCGATGCACGTACGTATACTATACGTGCACGCTTTTTCCTTTGTTTTGAAGGCCAGAGTAGTTGTACGGCTTGACTTCTTCGCTGGTATGGTTTGTCGTGGTCTCGGTGGGGCTACAGTCCGTTGTCGATACTTACCGCATTCCACACACACACACACACACACACGCACACGCACACGCACACGCACACGCACACGCTCGCACTCGGGGTGTTGCATTGAGTAGATGTGCCCGAACTCAGTTTCTTTAGTGGATGGCTATGGACTCCACCCTCGCCCCCCCTCCGCCCCCCCACCCGCCCGCATTCCCCCGAGCCCCGCCTCCCCCATCCCCCACCCCCACGCCCACCCCCGCCCGTGGACTGTGGTCAGTCCATTTTGAAATCCATGTTTTCTCGTGACCGCGGGTGCGTTTTCCCCACCCACGCACCCATGTGTTGTCTTTGGACTTTGTCGCCGTCCGGGCAGAGATAGTTGTTTGTTTCCGCTTGTATGTGTGGGGTCGGAGGGTATCCTTCCTTTCCTTTCTAGGTTCTGGGCTTTGCGTGTCTGCTTCCGACAGACCTCCACCGTTCGAGAGAGGATGAATTCCTGCGTTGTTCTCTGAGTGCTTGCCTGGTTTCGGTTTGCCAGTCCCCGCCTTCCCTCCCTCCCTCCCTCCCTCCCTCCCTCCCTCCGTCCGGGCAGCCGGGGATCTTGCTCGTGACCCTCTGGGCACCCCGTGCCGGCCGCCCCGGGCCCCGCCGGCGTCTCCGTGGGATTTGCCCCCGCCGAGGAGTCGCGTGGGGAGCGCGTTTCCTTCGAGGCGGCCTCCCGGCGACGTCTTCCCAGCTTCCCCGGCCACCCCCCCCCCCCCCCCGTCTGCTGCCGGGGTCGCGCCGTGTCGTGCCGTCCCGGGAGCTAGCTCCGAGACGGACGCCTCGGGGCCGCGCCAGACGCCCGCCGGCTCGCCCCGGCGGGCCGAGCTCGGGCGTTTGGGCGGCCCGGCGCTGCTGCATCCTCGGTGGCCGGCCGGCGACAGGGAACCCGGCCCGGGGACGTTGGAGCCGTTGTCGGGAGCCACCTGGCGGCCGCTTTTATATTGTCCCTTGTCTCTGGAGCTTCGGCGACCTTCGTGAGGGCTGTGACTCGGCCGCCGGGCCCGAGGCAGAGTTCCGGGAGCCGGGCGACGCTGGCGGTGACTGTCCCGGTGGGGCCCAGGCGTGGGCGCCTCCTGCTGTCGCTTGAGATTGGGCGTGCAGGCCTATGAGGGTGTGACTGTCGCCGCGCTCTCGAGCCGGTCTGTGGGGCCGCCTGGCCTGGTCGACCAGCATCCGGCCGCGGGGACCGACCCGGCCACCCGACCCTCCTTCCTTCCTTCCCTCCCTCCCCCCCCCCCACCGCCCGGTCCCCACAGCGCCCCGCTCCGGAGGTGGGGACCGGCCCGTGCCCGTGCCCGTGCGTTTAGGCCGGTGGAGGGCGCGACGGGCTCGTTGGCGGGCGCGCGTGGGTCCCGGTGGTCGGATTCTTTCTGACCGATGCTTTTCCGAGTCGGACTCCGGAGGTGGGGACCGGGCTGGGCCGCGAGGGGTGACCCGGAGAGAGAGGCCCGGGCCCGGGTGCGGTCCCTCGTGGGCTCCGGTCGCCTGGGAGGTGCCTCCGTGCGAAAATGTTTCCAAGTCCCCCTGGGTCCGGGGACGCGGACGGGCCGGGACCTGCTCGCGCGGGTGGCCGGGGAGGGCGCACCCGGCCCTTTAGCGGGCCCACGTGGGTCCCGGTCGGCGGACGCGACTTTTTCTCACCCTCCCCCGCCCCCTCCTCCACCGCGAGTCCCGGCCGGGGTGGGGGTGGCGGTGGGGACCGGCCCGAGTCGTACTGGGTGGCCCGGATAGGGCGGCCTGGGCCCGGGCGCGGTCCCTCGTGGGCCCCGCTCGTCAGAGGCGGCAGAGTGGGATAGTTCCTTTTCTGTAACCAAGTCTTCGCCCGGGGACTCGGAGGGACGGCGGTACGGTACCTGCTCGCGCGGGCGATCCGGGGAGGGCGACCCCGGCCCGCTCGCTGCCTCTGCCACGTTTTCCCGCCCCGCCCCGCTCCACTCTGCCGCCCCCCCCCCCCCCCCCGCTCCTCGGGTCGACCAGATGGCCCCGAGAGAGCTCCGGGGCTGCTGTGGATGGGGAAGTGTTGGGGAGAGGTAGCCGGGCCGAGGTCCCGGGGAGCCCCCCCGAGGTTCGTGGATGGGCCCCGCTGCCGGGCGCTGTGATTTTTTTCGCCTGAAATGGGCCTTTTTTACCACCAGATAGGTGCTGACACGGTCTCCTCTGGCATCTCTCGCTGGGGGTTCTGGGACTCTGGACGCGCGCAGGGCGCTGGGCTTTGGACCGCCGTCCGGCGCCCGAACCGGCCCTTGCCACTTGAGCCGCCCGCTTGGGCCTGCGCGCCGGCTCTCGTGTGTGCGCCCGGCTGACCCGACCCGCGGTGCCGCCTCCGGTCTCTGGCTCACCCGAGGGCGGCGGGGCGAGGTGGTGCGTGGGTCTTCTACCCCGTGTGACTCCCCTTCCCCGCCGCAGGCACCCGGTGGTGGCTGAGACGACCCCAACCCGCAGGCTCCGTGCCACGTGTCAGGCGTTCTCCTCGCGGGGTCGTCGGCCACTGTTGCCCGAGAAGGCAAGAGGGAGCGAAGGGGGGGGCTGGGTGCCGGCTGAGGCTGAAGCAGGCTCCTCCGGTGAGGGTCCTCGCCGTGCCCCTCCTCCCTCGGGGCCCTCGTGGCCCCTGGCTCTCTGGATTGACTGATCGATGTGGTGATGTCGCGCTCTCCTGGGCCGGGCCTTAAGTCGCGCCAGACGAGGGACGGACGTTCTTGGCGAACGGGACCGCTCTTCTCGTTCTGTCCGCGGGCCCCTCGCCTCTCTTGTCACGCCCTGCCGGCCTGCCGAGGGGTGTGTGGGAGGCAGGGGTGGTGGTCTCCGGCCCTGACCTGCGGTCTCCCGCCTCCTGCCTCATGGCGTGGGCGGGGCCGTGGTCCTCGGACGCAGCAGACGCTCTCGCTTCGCCTCCTTGGCGTGTGCCTCGCGGGCGGTCCTCCCCGCGTCGGTGGGGGCCGTCCCGCCGCTGCGCCGCGCGCCCGCTGCCGGCGCGTGAGCGTGACT